>NW_015626376.1:461842-462810 GCF_001515625.1 Sinocyclocheilus rhinocerous
TTAAAAATGTAAAAGATTGGATGACCAGAATATTAAAAAAAAAAAAAAAGTTTGAATGTTATATTTTGGGTGAAAAAAATTGTAAGAAACATTGTAAGAAATGCTTTTGTAACGTTTAGATAACATTCTAATCACAATATTTAAAAAAAACTAGACATTTCAACGTTTTATAAACATTTCGAAACAATGTTTTTATAACCCACATTTGTCACTTAGGAAGATACAGTATGTCTTGCTTTCTGAAAGAAGTGTTTTGCCTAAAACATGAACAAATATCTGTCAGTGGGCTCAGAAAAATAAATAAACTTAAAGGCAAGACAAGATTATTATTCTTTTTTTGTTAACAACTGTTTATTGAATTTTCTTCTGGGAATAGTATTATAAAACAAACAGCAACTTTGCAAATTTAGAACCCATCCCAACCCTGGTAGACTTAAAAATAAATAAATAAATAAATAAAAAAAATAATAAAAAAAAAATGTGGTAGCAACGTTTTAGGTTTTACGTGAAAAAAATTGTAAGAAACATTGTAAGAAATGCTTTTGTAACGTTTAGATAACATTCTAATCACAATATTTAAAAAAAACTAGACATTTCAACGTTTTATAAACATTTCGAAACAATGTTTTTATAACCCACATTTGTCACTTAGGAAGATACAGTATGTCTTGCTTTCTGAAAGAAGTGTTTTGCCTAAAACATGAACAAATATCTGTCAGTGGGCTCAGAAAAATAAACTTAATTCAAGGCAAGACAAGATTATTATTCTTTTTTTGTTAACAACTGTTTATTGAATTTTCTTCTGGGAATAGTATTATAAAACAAACAGCAACTTTGCAAATTTAGAACCCATCCCAACCCTGGTAGACTTAAAAATAAATAAATAAATAAATAAAAAAAATAATAAAAAAAAAATGTGGTAGCAACGTTTTAGGTTTTACGGTTTTAACTTAAATTTACAGTTAAAT
>NW_015626376.1:462867-467470 GCF_001515625.1 Sinocyclocheilus rhinocerous
AAATAAAAAAATAAAAATAATAATAAAAAAAAATATATATAATAATAATCATAAAATAAAAATATGTATATATAAAAAATAAATAGTAATAATAAAAATAAATTAATAATAATAATAGATAAATAGCAATAAAATAATTTTTACAAAGATTTTAGAAAAGCTGACACATTAAAAGCTGAATGCTATAAATTTACAGTTTTCACATTAGACAAGATTATTATTCCGACCACATTAGTAGATATTTTTCTTGTTTTAAGCAAAAACCCTTTAGATATTTGTATATGGAAATCCTGAGGAAGAACACGATGTTTGCAGTGCAGAAGCTTCCAGCAGCTGTGAGGAGAGAGTGTTTTAGAAGTGAATGTGTGCCGCCCATCCCAACGAGAAGAGTCGCTTCTGAAATAAACCCGAGGAGGAGCTCAGGAACATCATTAGAGGTGCTGATGACACTCCAGTCAGACACGGCACTCGCGTCTGGACGATGAAGATCACTCTTCCTCTGTGCTGATCTTTACACAATCAGGTAAACGAACAGAGAGAACATATACGCTCAGATCTGTGATGATCAGAGGTGATTGATTCGTTTGTGCTCTTCACAGGAGATGAGTTCTGCTCTCATTCATGACAAACTCTTCATCAAGTCATTCTGGGAGCAAAAGATCAACAATCACAATCACATGACAGAAACTGAAGAAGAGAGGATGAAGAGGAGCGCTCTCACCAAGTAAGTCTCAGAAATCAGTTACATCACAATATAATATCATTGGTCTTTTAGATTGATAGTAAAACAATTACGCTGCAAGAAATGACTTTCTTACTCAGTGTTTTTGTCTTGTTTTCTAGTATAAATATCCAAATCTAGATTCTTGTTTTAAGAGGAAAAAAAAAAATTTATACATTTTTTAGAAAACAAGACTATATATCTATATGTCATTTGGCTTTTCAGGTAAATGTATCTAGATGCATGCATGTTTAGATATTTATAATAGAAAACAAGACAAAAATACTGAATCGTTTTTATGCGGTGTAGAAGTGATATTTTTACTCTTGGATGATAATAATAATAATAATAACTGGATAATAATAATAATATAATATAATCCAGAATAATTGCAAGTAAAAAACACTCTATATTATATTGTCTTTTTTCTGTTTGATTTCACATGTGTGACCCCGGAGCACAAAACCAGTCATAAGGGTCAATTTTTCAAAATTGAGATTTATGCATCATCTGAAAGCTGAATAAATAATCTTTCCATTGATGTATGGTTTGTTAGGATCGGACAATATTTGAAAATCTGGAATCTGAGGGTGCGTATTTAATAACTGCGTCCTGCTGAGGACAGAAGATTATCAGAGTAACGGCCCTCAAATACAATAATCCATGTTGAGACGGCAACAGGTGTACAAATATATTCAACTGTATTTCTCACGTACAGTCAATTATACTTCTGTTACAGCGAATTCAGAGAATTACTAAAGCTACTGTTTGATCTCACATCCAACATCAGCCATTATATAATACACTACACTTTATATATATATATATATATACTTCTATATATATTTCTGTAGTTTTTTTTGTGTGTATATGCAAGGATGCATTAAATTGATCAGAAGTGTCATTAAAGACATTTATAATGTTACAGTACATTTCTATTTGAAAAAAACGCTGTTCTGTTGAACTTTCTATTCATCTGTGAATCCTGAAAAATAAAATGTATCAGTTTCCACACAAATATTGATGTGTTCAACATTGATAATAATCAGAAATGTTTCTTGAGCAGCAAATCAGCATATTATTATGATTTCTGAAGATCATGTGACACTGAAGACTGGAGTAATGATGCTGAAAATACAGCTTTGATCACAGAAATACATTACAGTTTAACAGATATTCACATAGAAAACAGTTATTGTAAATTCTAATTCTTTTACTGTATTTTTGATCAAATAAATGCAGTCTTGGTGAGCAGAACAGACTTCTTTCAAAAACATTTTAAAAATCCTCAAACTTTTGAACACTAGTTCAATATGCTTGAAACTACAGCTGCAAAACGATTAATCACGATTAATTCAAAATAAAAGTTTGTTTACATACTATATGTGTGTGTACAGTGTATATTTATTATGTATATATAAATACGGATTGCACTGATTGACACGCATGAACTCTACAGTAATGCGTTCTGTTGTAAAGGTTTAACCGTGTGATTTCAGGCTGCGTGACGAGTGGCTCACCAGACTGGACCTCCGGACCAAACATCTGAAGAATTTTGGCGACAATCGCGGGGGAAATCCAGCACTGAACTAACTGTGACACACAGATGAGTGCAGCTCAATAAACACACAGTCACCGAGTGCTGCTCCGCTCTCTTTATTTCACACATTCAGAGCGATGGAAATATAGAGGTGAACAGGTGCGATGAAGGACACGAGCTGACAAAAACTGACATGTATTTCAAGCTCTGTCAGCGCTCGTTTAAACACAATCCACCATCCGTAATGAACACAAACCCCTCTGTGTCGCTGTTGAAAGTGTCAGAGGTCATCCAATATTACAAACCAAACAATAATCAAATGAAAGTCCATCGGGTGCCAGAGAGTGTCTATAATGAAAAAGTCAAAAAGGGAACCAAAACCGAGCCGTTTCACAAACAAATCATCATCTACTTCTTCTTCTTCTTTCCTTTCTTCCCTCCTTCTCCCTGCTGTGATCCGGCCTCGGCGCCGCCGCTCTTCTGCGTTCTGCTCTTCAGTTTCGGGATCATCTCCGCCACATAAAACATCACATCTTTCCCTAAAGACAGAGAGAAGACTGACGTCATTTCCCTTTATTATACACCACAGTATGCGGTTCAGAAATGTTGCATCTAAGACATAATGACACATGTATTTGCATGTCTATATTTATATTCATATAATTTATATTATATATAAATATATTTAATATTACAACAGTAATACTTATTTTTTTATTTAATAATTTATATATTTTTATTTAGGGTTAGAGTAGTAATAAACAATAGGGTAATAATAAAATAATATTTTAAACAATTATTATCATCATTTATTATTATTAAATATAATTAATATTTTGTATAACCACAACATTTTGGCAGCCCTAAAAACAAGCAGAGCAAACCTGGAATTTTTCTTTTTATTTGCAGTCATGGTTTTCATCAGGAAAAAAATGCTATTTATTTTCCCCCAAATCTTGCAGCCCTATTTGAAAACTAATTATTCAATGTAACGAATGCATAGCTTACTAGATGCAAACTTGTCTTGGCACAAACTTCCGTCCTCGAGTTTGAGCTGAATCCGCACTCTCCCTCTGAACTGAACGTCTCGGTTCCATTCGCGCGGATACATCTTGTTCTGAAAGAGTGATGTCATGATTTCACATCCACACTAAATACGAGAATCAGCGCATATATAAACCGATGATCAGACCTCCAGCAGAACATTGAGTCCAGCAGCGGTGAGAACGTCCCGGATCTCAGCACACGACGGGTTCTCCACAGCCTGAACACACACACACAGAGATTAAACACACACACACATGCACTCACACACACACACTGACACAGGCACACACACACACACTCTCTCACACACACACACACTCTCACTCTCACACACACACACGGCACTGAGTGATTAGCACAGTATTTACATGTATTTTCATCAGAGTTTTGCAGCTGAATTGTGTTAACGTTACAGTTGTAATCAGACATATAAAGTATTGAATTGTCCGTCGAACTGACCGCTCTTTATCCGCTGGGTTTGTCGTTAAATGCGCCATATCTTCCGATTCTCCCGGCTTTAATTCGCGTTTGAAACGCACACGTTTGATTCTGAACTCTTGGACGCGAAACGCTGATGAGCGTTTCTGTGAACACGACACTTCCGGCGGCGGGCGTCTACTTCCGCTCGCGGCGTGACGTCACAGCGCCGCCTGTCGGGTGTCGGCTCAGAGAGCGCTAGCTGCAGTTAGCATAAAAACAAAAGAAATAAAAACGTGCAAAACACACTATTTCTATTTTTATTTTAACATATCCTTCCCCTTTCTTTTTCATAACCCCTAGCATAATTATATCTGTATGTAGGTCATCTTGTTTGTACAGTACATACATATTTTGTCTTTTTATTTGATCAAAAATACAGTAAAAATGTGAAATATTATTATAATTTCAAACAGCTGTTTTCTATGTGAATATCGCGGGCGTCTACTTCCGCTCGCGGCGTGACGTCACAGCGCCGCCTGTCGGGTGTCGGCTCAGAGAGCGCTAGCTGCAGTTAGCATGCAGCATGTTTACCTTTAACGAGTCACAAAACTCGATAACATGTTGATAAAGATCGTGAGATATGTCGGAGGATGTGAAGGTGAGTGACAGACTGACTGTGAATGTGATTGATCACTTTAAACACCTGCAGGTAACCGTTAACGTTAAACTAGTTCAGCGTCACTGCTGCATATGTAAACACACAAATGTTTTTTCTTTAGCTTCTCATTTTATGATATAGTGCTTTATGTAATTTCAGTTTAAGATTTTAATTAAATAATTTAATTTAATTCCACATTACCACCTGTTAATATATA
>NW_015626376.1:467620-473816 GCF_001515625.1 Sinocyclocheilus rhinocerous
ATATATATATATATATATATATATATATATATATATATATATTTAATATAATGTTTATTTCGTTTTTTCTCTCCACTGTGTAAAAACAAAAGAAATAAAAACGTGCAAAACACACTATTTCTATTTTTATTTTAACATATCCTTCCCCTTTCTTTTTCATAACCCCTAGCATAATTATATCTGTATGTAGGTCATCTTGTTTGTACAGTACATACATATTTTGTCTTTTTATTTGATCAAAAATACAGTAAAAATGTGAAATATTATTATAATTTCAAACAGCTGTTTTCTATGTGAATATCTGTTAAACTGTAATTTATTTCTGTGATCAAAGCTGTATTTTGTGGAAACTGTGATACATTGTATTTTTCAGGATTCACTGATAAACACAAAGTTCAAAAGAACAGCATTTATTTGAAATAGAAACGTTTGTAACATTATTATAAATGTCTTAACTGTCACTTTTGATCAAATTAATGCATCCTCGATGAACAAAAGTATTAATTTTCTTTCTTTCTTTTTTAATTTTTTAAAAGTTTTATATCCCAAACTTTTGAATGATAGTGTTTCCACAAAATATGAAGCAGCACAACTGAAAATTCAGCTTTTCGTCACTGAAATAAATAACAATTTACAATAAATTCACATATAAAACAGTACGTTGAAATTGATTTACAATATTCCTGTTTTTACTGTATATTTGATCAAATAAATGCAGCCTTGGTGAGCACGCAGAGAGACAAAAACACATATATAAACTCTCTTTTCTTTTTTAAGTTATGTATTTTTGCTGTGTTGTTCTGGAAGGTTCACCAAGACATATGTGACCCTGCAGCACAAAACCAGTCATAAGTAGAGGACATCGGGACTTTAAAAAGTCCTGTTTTTAAAAAAATAAAAAGACATGAATAAACATGAAAAGGCAAAAAGAGAGGGATTTTTGTTTTAACCAGAAATCAATTTTCATTTTTTTATACCAAACTTTATATAAAGATGATTCTCAACTATGTTATGAAAGATTTTTTTTTTTTTTAAATGTAAAATGGCCATAAACTAGTTTTTCCATTATATACAATGTATCTATAAACTGTATCTAATTTGCATATTAATGTGTTTTTGGGGCAAATAAGTGTCCTGTTTCATAACAGAAGCTCATATTTTGATTTGAAACCCCGTAACATTTTCCTGAGATGTTGATTTATGACAAACAATTAGTCAATTCGTCAGATTTAAATGATAATTACAAAATATTATCATAGTTCCATAAGGGTGTTACATTTGATCACTAAATGAATGTCAGCCATTTTTAAAGACCAAGAAGAGGGAGTGGTCAGAGAAACATCCAATCATTTGGTATCTCATTACATTTATTATATTACATTTGAACATTTAACTGTGACGCCAAATATAAATATATATTTTTTCAATGCCGATGAAAAATCATTTTATGAAATTTGTGAGAACATAAAATCTGAGAATTACAAGTATTAACCCCATTGGAATGAATGGAATTTAATTAAAGTATTTTTAATTTATAACTCCCGATTGCTCAAAAACAGTCCAGATTTATGAAACCTACATATTTATTTCTAAATATTACTCTGAATTTTTTTCTAACAATATAAATTCATTTTACTTGCGTGAACTTTAACTTTCAGATGAAAAAGTGATTAATTTTTCATGCTGCAATGGTTCGTCAGTAGCTGTACATATTCATGTTCATCAACTGAGTTCAGTCCCAAAGTATTGAGATATGGGAAAAGATGAAAAATGTGTATTTATTATTTACAGTAATATAATTTTACAAAAAAGTATTTTTGACCCCAAATTGGACTTCATACACACCCGGGTCAAAAATGACCCAAATGCATAAAAATAAAAAAATCTGAAAAAAAGTGTATTTTTAGGGTCTTAAAGCATTTGCAAAACTTTTGTTCCCTTACTAAAAAACTTTTTTTTTTTTTTTTAGAAATGTTTACGCATCTCTTGAAAGTAAAAGTTTATGCAGTTTATTTATTTAGTTTTAAAACGTTTCAGTCATATTTGTGTTGTGTTGATATAAATAAATATGGAAGTTTGGTAAATTTGGACTGTTTTTGAACAATCATGAGTCATAAATTCATTTTTTAAATTTATTTAAATTCCATTCATTTCAAAGCGGGTAATACTGATCATTTTCAGATTATACTGTATGTTATACAATGATATATTCAAATAAAATTTCTTATCAATATTGAAGAAAAAAAATCATTTTGCATCAGTTTTTTTTTTTATGTGGGTCATGCGTAATTAGATGTCAAATAATTTTTCAATGTTTTAATTAAGAAAATGGGTAAATGCTGTAATATGGTAACTTTATTGCATTAAAAAATGTAATGAAATGTTACAATGTTTTAAATCATTTTTCGAGTCCAAACGGACCCAGAATGCAAAATAGTAAACAGATTTTGAATGCATCATGAGGGTTAAAATAAGACAAAACAAGATATTTTAATTCATTTTTCGACTCTGAAGAACCACGATTACTAACATTCTTGGGAAACCTGGATATTTGAAGACTAATTTTGAAAGTGATTTCTTAACCTCAAAAAGTAAATCTTGAGCATTTTTATATTGAATATGCATTTTTTCTAGCGTTCAAGATCTATAATCTTTTATTGGGTAGTAACCGAGTAAAATATTGTTAAAAAAATCCATAAACTCCAAAAAAGTCAAAGAACAAAAGGTTGAGAACCACTGCTGTAAAGAACTATAGAAACATGATCTCAGGCTGTAAATGACGAAAACGTTGACAAAGCCTGATGAAATATGCCATGTTGTATTGCACAGTTACTGTATTGTGTAATATCAGTCATGGTGTTCCAAATCATGTAAGAAGCAGCATATATACGATAAACCATCAGAAATGCACTGAATTGCACTGTTTGACTGTTTAAAGATTGTGTCGACTAGAGAAAACAACACATTCAATTCAATTCAGGTTTATTTGTTTAGCCTTTTTCACAATGCATATTATAATTTCAAAGCAGATTCAGAGAAAATACTTGTTTCAACGTTACAATCAGGAGATATTGTTCTGTTATTAGTCAGAGATAAGCATGTCAAAGTAATCTAATTGGAGTTATATTACTGCATTATCTTCTATAATCGAACAAGCTTCACACATTAAATCAATCTGATTAACACGTCTTCTCATGTGGACCATGAAAGAAGCATTTCAACCCCGGTTCAGAGGTTTGCGTTACAGCCGACCCAGTGTTTGAGCAGATAGTGAGCGATGGCTTGTCTGGGCGGCATGATGAACACGGCTCGCTTGTCTTTCACAAGAGCGTCCATCACCTGAACAGCAGAGAAACACAGTAAACACTCTGTTCAGGGAATAGTTCAGCCTAAAATGTGCTGAAAATGTGTTCACCCTCAGGTCGTCCGAGATCAGGATGAGTTTGTTTCTTCATCAGATTTGGAGAAATGTAGCATTGCATCACTTGCTCACTGCAAGTGAATGGGTGCCGTCAGAATGAGAGTCCAAACAGCTGATAAAAACATCACAATAATCCACAAGTAATCCACAGCACTCCAGTCCATCAGTTAACATCTGGAGAAGACAAAAGCTGAATCAAACCCATCAAGAAATATGAGTCCATAATCCATAATAGCGCTTCCTCCAGTGAAAAGGTGATATAGCACATCTGCTGTTGTCTCTCACATCAAAATCCAGCCACATAGTTGTTTAGAGCTGTTTAAACGCTGCTTGATCTGTGCAGATTTCTCTCCTGATTCACACCAGAACACTTTTTCACTGGAGGAAGAGTTATTATGGATTATGGACTCTATGGTATTTGAGTTAAAAACATCTTAATGCTGGATTAGTTTCAGCTTTTGTCTTCTCCAGATGTTAACTGATGGACTGGAGTGCTGTGGATTACTTGTGGATTATTGTGATGTTTTTATCAGCTGTTTGGACTCTCATTCTGACGGCACCCATTCACTTGCAGTGAGACACTGATGCAATGCTACATTTCTCCAGATCTGATGAAGAAACAAACTCATCCTAATCTCGGATGATCCTGAGGGTGAGCACATTTTCATTTTTGGGTGAACTATTCCTTAAACTCTTGTGTATTTAGGGACATTTTCATTTTTGCTCTTTTTTTTAATAATTTTGGCTGTTAAAGCAAACAGCATAAATTTCACCCAAAATGTTTGTTTATTGGAATTTTAATATTTCCCCCTCATGTCCTTTCATAAATCTATTTTATACTAGGTACAAAAAATAGGACCTTAAGAACAAAAATGTCCCCATCGAAAGCCATTAAAAATGCAATATTTAATCCCAGTGCCCTTTAAGCATTAAATCATGCATTCTTTAGTTAATATGCTTTCATTCTGTGGACAACGCTTCAGATTTTTACTACCTTTACATTTTTAAATACATTTTGGTGTACATAATATATGTGTGTGTGCTGTGTATGTTTATGTATGTATAAATGCACATGCATGTATATATTTAAGAAAAATATGTTATGTTTATATATGAAATATATTTATAGACATAATATAAATTATATGAATATAAATATATACATGTAAATATTTCTAAAATATATTACTTAAACTTAAACTAGTTGCCAATGCAATATTTTGTATTTTTGTTTAGAGTAACTTGATATACTAAAATAACTAAAAATACAAATGACAAATGATGTAAACAAACTGGCATTTAAAGGGTTAAAATCCTGAAAATGAATGCATTTTTGATAGTTTTGGCATGTCAGTGAAAGCAGAAAAAAATATTAATATCTAATATTTTGTGAGCATTTTTTTGACTTTTTTTTTTAAATGGACACACAAGGGTTCATATCTCACCTGTTGCCGGGTGAACCAGCGTGCCTCTTCGATCTCGTTCTGGTCTGCTTTGATGTCCGTCGTCACGGCGACGCAGTGGCAGCCAATCATCAGGCAGGAGGGCATAGGCCACGCCTGCGAGGACAGGTACTGCACGGGTCCCACCTGAACGCCGCTCTCCTCCTGCACCTCCCTCCTCACCGCCGCCTCCAGCGTCTCCCCTGAGCATCACACGCTCCTCATCAATCACCGCGGACAGGGATCTAACCATATCATCAATATCGCAATCTTATCGTGGTCACATGACGATATGAAACGATAGGTCTTCCGGGCAAAAAGTGTAGTTTTAAAAATATATTTGTGACCCTGGACCACAAAATCAGCCATAAGGGTCCATTTTTGATCCTTTTTCAAGCTGAATAAATAATCTTTCCATTGATGTATGGTTTGTTAGGATAGGACAATATTTGGCTGAGATACAACTATTTGAAAATCTGGAATCTGAGGGTGCAAAAAAATCTAAATATTGAGAAAATCATCTTTAAAGTTGTTCAAATGAAGTTCTTAGCAATGCATATTACTAATCAAAAATTAAGTTTTGATATATTTACGGTAGGAAATTTACAAAATATCTTCATGGAACATGATCTTTACTTAATATCCTAATGATTTTTGGCATAAAAGAGAAATGGACAATTTTGACCCATACAATGTATTGTTGGCTATTGCTACAAATATACCTGTGCTGCTTATGAACTTATTTATTTCATGGGCAAAGTTCATTTGAGCTTAATATATACATTACGAAAAAAAAAAAAAATCAATGCGAGCGCATTATAATGTAAAGGAAACGGCGCTTCGTTTGAACCAGACACTGAAGCAGTCGTGGTTTTCAGGCGAACGAAGCTTCAGACGTCAGATCACGTGTTTTTTACAAAACTAATCAAGCTCCGATACAGTGCTTGAATGTGAATTAAAAAAAAAAAAAAATTAATTTGTAGCAATAGCCAACAATACATTGTATGGGTCAAAATTATACATTTTTCTTTCATGCCAAAAATCATTAGGATATTAAGTAAAGATCATGTTCCATGAAGATATTTTGTAAATTTCCTACCGTAAATATATCAAAACTTAATTTTTGATTAGTAATATGCATTGCTAAGAACTTAATTTGAACAACTTTAAAGATGATTTTCTCAATATTAGATTTTTTTGCACCCTCAGATTCCAGATATTCTAATAGTTGTATCTCGGCCAAATATTGTCCTATCCTAACAAACCATACATCAATGGAAAGATTATTTATTCAGCCTTCAGATGATGCATAAATCTCAATTTCACAAAAATG
>NW_015626376.1:473889-497088 GCF_001515625.1 Sinocyclocheilus rhinocerous
TTAAGATCATGTTCCATGAAGATATTTAGTAAATTTCCTACCGTAAATATATCAAAACTTAATTTTTGATTAGTAATATGCATTGCTAAGAACTTCATTTGAACAACTTTAAAGATGATTTTCTCAATATTTAGATTTTTTTGCACCCTCAGATTCCAGATTTTCAAATATTGTCCTATCCTAACAAACCATACATCAATGGAAAGCTTATTTAGTCATCTTTCAGATGATGCATAAATCTCAATTTCACAAAACTGACTGGTTTTGTGCTCCAGGGTCACATATTATATCGTGAGATTTTGAGATCGTTGAATCCCTACTCGAGCACCGCGGCTTCATCATCAGATACCTGGCTCCACGAAGCCGGCGAGGCATGAGAACATTCCCGGAGGGAAGATCTTCTTGCGTCCCAGCATGCACTGCTTCCCGTCGGGGTGGAGCACCAGCATGATGACCACGGGATCTGAGGAGCAGACAGACTGTGAAACATCCTTCTCCTGAGCTCCAGCACAGCCGTAACGGAGCGGTTACTTGCCAACTCTGGGGTAACAGGTGTTATGGACGCCCTGGAGACTCCTGCAGCCTGCTCTCAAACAGGTCCTCTTGTAGCCGGCCTCCTCTACTTTGGTGTCACCGCCGCAGGTCGGGCAGAAGCGGTAACGGCTGTGCCATGCGAGGACTGATCGGGCCTGAGCCAACACACCTGATGGTACAATAACAATCATATACTGTTTCATAAGGATGATACAGTCAAACCAAAAATTATTCAGACACCAGATATTATTTTTAATAGTGGGCGCAGGACACTATACTTCATTTATGTAAGTGAGGATAGCAAAATTACACTGCAAAAAATGATTCTCTTGCTTAGTGTTTTTGTCTGGTTTTCTAGTATAAATATCTAAACACAGAGATTCAGTTGTGCTAAAACTTATAACTTAAATCAAACTAATAGCTTAATTTAACTTATAGCTTAAAACTAAAATAGTTCCTCTGCTATAATAACAAAGCTGGGTTCAGGGTTATAATTAATTCAATAAAACTGAAACCATCAAAAAAAGCATTTCCATTACTTGAAATAAAATAAGTGTTAAACGAAATAAAATATTAATTTTATTTCAGTTAGTTTCCAAAGCAGCATTTCTTATTTTCATTGAGTTTAACTTGATGTACTAAAATGACAACAACAAAAAAATTATAAACACTACATAGACATATTTATTAAAACAATAAAAATAAAAAAAAATGAAAAGACACAACAAAATGAACATGAAAGAAATTAAAAATATTAACAAAAACAATCATAGTATCTCAGTGGTACTGAAACACTTTATAAAAATGTTACATTTCTTAACATTAGGTAACATGAAAAAATATTTCTAAAACATTTAATCTTAGTTCGTTAATTTCAACATTTACCAATAAATTTTTAAAATCAAAATTTTTTATCTGTAAATATTATTTAATGGACCTGAACTAATATGAACTAATGTTAATAAAGATGAATAAATACTGTAACAAAATCCCTCAAAAACCTCATAAAAAGCTTTTTTTCTCTCTCTCTGAATATTACTCTTCAGCTCTTGGTCTGTGAATTTTTTTTTAATAACTCTGTAAAGCAACCTTGGGTTTTGGAAATGTGTTAACTAATGTTAATTAATGGAACCTTATTGTAGTGTTTTTGTTTGTTTAGTTTTTTCCAGTTTACAGAAACTAGGACTGTCCAGAGATTAAAATAATAATTTTAGTTACTTCTAATTAAAATAATGAAGTTGCAGGATTCCAGAGGTTTTGAGAGCTGAATGTGGGTCAGGGATTTACTGGATCAGGATTACCAATAATAATTTTTTAAGATATTTATTACTCAAAATTTCAAGCTGCTAAAATATTTCAGAGCTTGAAACACCTAGAAAAATTCTATTTATTATAAACATGCCCACTGAATTTTAAGATTTGATTAATTTCCATGACTTTTTCCAGGTTTATAATTCACACTTTTAAAAATCAGTTTTTCTTATATATCCTGGTTTTCCAAGATGACCGTGATCTTGATTCTTCTTGAATTCTTCTTTACTTGTTTTAGCTTATTTTAATGCTTGTGTTGTTTTGTCTTATTTTAAATCATAACCACCTCAGCAAAAACTAAAACCAATAAAACTAAAATCATAAAATACATTTTCATTACTTGAAATAATTTTTTTTTTAATTATTGAAATAAACAACATATTAAAAAAACGGTTAACATATTTTATTTCAACTAATAAAATTTCTCATTTTCATTCAGTTTAACTTCTAGTAAAATAACTAAAACTGAAAAAATAAAAAATAAAAATTTTTATAAACAAAATAGTTTAGTAAAACTTATAATAAACTAAAATTAAGATGAAAGTAAAAAAAAATGTATTTAAAAAACTACAATAGTATGTGAATGATAGGCTACTAAAATAACTGTATAAAATAAAATATAAAAACTTATTTTACATCAGCTAGTTGCTAAGGCATCATGTCTTATTTTCCTTTAGTTTAACTTGAAGTACTAAAAAAAAACGGGGGGAAAAAAACTATAGACATTACAAAAAACTAACATCAAAATTACTAAAACCTATAATAAACTAAATATAATACACTAAAGCTTACAGTAATTAAAATTTAAATATAACAATAAAATTTAATTTAAAAAAATCAATAGTATATCAATGATACTAAAATGAACTTCAAGAATCTCTTCCATCTTTATTTGACCCTCTAACTCTAGCACTCTCTATTATAATTCTATTCTTTAAAAAAAAAACTTGCCCCTTTTAGACTTGCACTCTATTCATTTACTAACTGCTTGTTTTCTTTAAAAAAAAAACTAAGACTAGCTTCTCTAATCTTTTTGTATTCTATCTATTTGTTTTCTTTTTATTTATTAGACCATTAACAAAAGCAAAAAAAAAAGCCTCTAACACTAGCTTGCTTCTATTCTCTTTCTATTCTATCTGTTTTCTTTTTATTTATCATATGTGTCCCTGCAGCACAAAAGCAGTGTTAAGTCGCTGGGGTATATTTGTAGCAATAGCCAACAATACATTGTATGGCTCAAAATTATACATTTCTCTTTTATGCCAAAAATCATTAGGATATTAAGTAAAGATCATGTTCCATGAAGATATTTTGTAAACTTCCTACCGTAAATATATCAAAACTTAATTTTTGATTAGTAATATGCATTGCTAAGAACTTCATTTGGACAACTTTAAAGATGATTTTCTCAATATTTAGATTTTTTTGCACCCTCAGATTCCAGATTTTCAAATAGTTGTATCTCAGCCAAATATTGTGCGATCCTAACAAACCATACATCAATGGAAATATTATTTATTCAGCTTTCAGATGATGCATAAATCTCAATTTCCAAAAATGTACTCTTATGACTGGTTTTGCTGTCCAGGGTCACATATAATAAAAAAAAACCTTGTTTTGTGTACTGTGTTAAGCTAACTGAGACTTGTTATAGCACTTGCATATCATTGCTCTTTTGTTAGTTTTGATTGCTTCCTCATTTGTAAGTCGCTTTGGATAAAAGCATCTGCTAAATGACTGAATGTAAATGTAAAATAACCACTGCTGCTCTATATGGTGGAGTGAGAGTTATGTGTAACTAGTTAGTGATGTGTTTAAGAGAAAAACCCCACCGGCATCATCGTCGCTCAGCCTCAGGAGTCCTGGCATGGCTTCCTGAAGGAAGAAACTGCTGGGATCTTTATCTTTGAGGAGTTGAGTGGGATCGTCTTCAGTGCTGAGAGCGAACCACGCCAGCATCCCGTCGTCCTCCTGCTGCTTCTCCACTCCTAAGAAAACCTCCAGGGTCCGGCTGCTCCCCAGCAGCTCCTGCACCGCGGCGGATCCGAGCTTGCACAGCTGTATCTGCTCCTCATGCTCCGCTCCGGAGCGCACCAGAGGACTGAGAGCATGGAAGAGCAGGAACACGGTCTCTGGAGAAGCTCTTCTGGCTGCCAGCCACTCGCCGTCGCTGCGTCTGTCGCTCGTTCAGTCCAGGAGCTCTCTGTTGAAGTGAATGTCTGGATCTTCTGTGTCTCTGCTGGGCAGCAGACGGACGATGTGTCTGTGACCCCAGAACAGAGCCACGTCTCCAGCCGTCTGACCCGACCGGTTCGTGACGCTCGTATCGCATCTGGTGCAGGTCAAGAATGATGACAATAAACGTGCTGGTTTGATATCATAATCTGTTTTGCTTCAAGTCACATTTATGTGTGACCCTGGAGCACAAAACCAGGCATAAGTGTCAATTTTGTGAAATTGAGATTTATGCATCATCTGAAAGCTGAATAAATAATCTTTCCATTGATGTATGGTTTGTTAGGATAGGACAATATTTGGCCGAGATACAACTATTTGAAAATCTGGAATCTGAGGGTGCAAAACAATTTTGCGAAATATTATTATTACAATTTAAAGTAACAGTTTTCTATTTTAATATACTTTAAAATATAATTTATTCATGTGATGCAAAGCTGAAATTTCAGCATCAATTAAATACTTTTTAATTAAATATATATGCAAATAATTATATACTAATAACGGAGCCCCGCACATGACATGCAAGAAAAAATAAATAAATCATGTGCACGATTTACTAATTCGTTCCCTCGATGTACTAAAACGTGCGCACAATTTATAAATCGAGGGAACGAAATAGTAAATCGTGCGCATGATTTAGCCTACAATTTTTTTTCCTGCATGCCATTTGCGGGGCTCCGTAACTAATAAATGCATATATGTGTGTGTATATGAGATTAAAACAAATTTGATTTATTGATTTATTGATGATATATAAAGCTGGTTATTGCGTATTTAAAACGCATTCAGTTTATTAACACTATTACAGAAATCTGACCTGTTTCATTTCTGTATGACTGACAAATATGATCACATTACGCTTATGTTAAAATTGTGTAATATAAACAGATGGGAATTTTAAAATGCATTTCAAATGCATCAATCTTACATTTAGGCCTTTTTTTTGAGTGCAGGAAAATAATGTTAATTTTGCAAAATTCATCAGTTATGAAATGAACTCGATATATATGTGTGTGTGTGTGTGTACTGTATATGTATGGGGTGGTTGATAGGGTGTTGCTTTGTGGTTGCTAGGGTACCCGGGGTGATTGCTAGGATGTTGCTATGCAGTTGCTAAGGTACCCGGGGTGGTTGCTAAGGTGTTGCTATGCGGCTGCTAGGGTACCCGGGATGGTTGCTAATGTTGCTAAGCGGTTGCAAGGGTACCCGGGGTGGTTGCTAAGGTGTTGCAATGCGGTTACTAGGGTGTTGCTATAATGTTGCTATAATGTTGCTAAGGGTACTTGGGGTGGTTGCTAGGGTGTTGCTAGTACTTGGGGTGGTTGCTAGGGTGTTGCTATGCGGTTGCTAGGGTACTTGGGGTGGTTGCTAGGGTGTTGCTAGTACTTGGGGTGGTTGCTAGGGTGTTGCTATGCGGTTGCTAGGGTACTTGGGGTGGTTGCTAGGGTGTTGCTAGTACTTGGGGTGGTTGCTAGGGTGTTGCTATGCGGTTGCTAGGGTACTTGGGGTGGTTGCTAGGGTGTTGCTAGTACTTGGGGTGGTTGCTAGGGTGTTGCTATGCGGTTGCTAGGGTACTTGGGGTGGTTGCTAGGGTGTTGCTAGTACTTGGGGTGGTTGCTAGGGTGTTGCTATGCGGTTGCTAGCGTACTTGGGGTAGTTGCTAGGGTGTTGCTATGCGGTTGCTATGGTACCCAGGTACCCTGGTTGCTAGGGTGTTGCTAGTACTTGGGGTGGTTGCTAAGGTGTTGCTATGCGGTTGCTAGGGTACTTGGGGTGTTGCTAATGTGTTGCTATGCGGTTGCTAGGGTACTTGGGATGGTTGTGATTGGTTACAGATCAGGGTTTTGTGTTCTCCTATGATAGAGTCAATGCAGTCAGATCTGTAATATTTCTCTGTGTCTCACCCGTTGGACAGCAGGACTCTGGCCGCGTCGTAGTGTCCGTTTCTGGCGGCCAGCATCAAAGCGCTCCAGCCCTGCTCTCCTCGCTGGTCCAGCAGCTCTCGGGACTGAGACAGCATGAGTGAGAGCGCCTCCTCGTCTCCTCTGGACGCCGCATCCAGAAACCTCTCCAGCAGCTCGGCTCTGACGCTCATCACTTCATCAGATCATCATATCAAAGAGCCAGGTGAGTAATGGACATCAGGTGTTTTTTCAACATCAACATTAAAGTAAAATTGGTATTTACACTTTAATTATTGAAATATTTTGGCTATATATATGAGATATACACACACACACACACACACACACACACATATATATATATATATGTGTGTGCTGAATAAAATAGTCAATAATTGTATTATCATTATTATTATTATTATATTTTCATAATTTTATATATCTCATATTATAATTATAATTAATTAGCTTTGCTGTAAATCAAATGTATTTATGAAGAATCACAGCACATATAAACAAACTTTAAAGTAGTTCCACATCAACATTATTCTTTATAATTTGTAATAACACCTTTTTTAATTGTACTCTCTCCTTCTCTCTAACATAAACATATTCATATCAGTCCTGATTAGTAAAAGGTATCCCAATTAGAAATTAATTTTGCTGCAAAGCAGGACACAATAATTAGAGACAAAAATCTATAGACTAGTATAATAGTAATAGTCTAATTTGACAATGACATTGTATATATTAATGTTCTGTATTTTATTACAGGCATTCCTACACATTAAAAAATATGACAATAGTATTTACGCATTTTATTTTTTATTAAATCGGGCAGATAAATATAATTACTCACCAGCAGAACTGTTTATGGATTTCAACGGTTGGGTTGAAGTTCAAAGTGTTTTTTCGATGTTTTGTAACGCGTCTGTATGTCGCGCGTTTATGACGCACTCACACGCGTGTTTCTGCGCAAGCGTGACACCTGGCGGAGAGAAGCGACATTACAACAGCGCGCAGATGACCGACAAATATTTGAATTTATTTCTCCCATAATCTTAAAAACCTTATAATCCACATAGTTCATAGTTCAAGCGTGATTTATAATGCAACATTTTTCAAACATTATTTATAATGGAAAATTATATTATTTTACAAAACAAACCAATTTAATTCACTTCTCATGTGAGACCTGGAGTGGATACTAAAAGAAAAACAGCCCTCATAACAGACGTGCACACATTTCCAGACTTCATTTTGTCTTATTTCAGTTTCATCACTTTACTATTAATCTAAAATATGGAAATATACATAATGAATATATGTGACTCTGCAGCACAAAAGCAGTGTTAAGTCGCTGGGGTATATTTGTAGCAATAGCCAACAATACATTGTATGGGTCAAAATTATACATTTCTCTTTTATGCCAAAAATCATTAGGATATTAAGTAAAGATCATGTTCCATGAAGATATTTAGTAAATCTCCTACCGTAAATATATTAAAACTTAAGTTTTGATTAGTAATATGCATTGCTAAGAACTTCATTTGGACAACTTTAAAGATGATTTTCTCAATATTTAGATTTTTTTTGTACTCTCAGATTTTTAAATAGCTGTATCTCGGCCAAATATTGTCCTATCCTAACAAACCATACATCAATGGACAGCTTATTTATAAAGCTTTCAGAGGATGTATAAATCTCAATTTCACAAAATTGACACTTAAGACTGGTTTTGTGCTCCAGGGTCACATATTTGAAATATCAAATAATCTTCATTCTTATTTTGTGAGAAAACTGTGTGATGCAACATTTTTCTTGATACTTTTGATCAAATGAGCTAATAGTAGGCTCTTTTTTTCTTTTTCTTTTTTTGCAAATAGAAGCAAGGCTGTGTTGTATGTTCACGCTGGTGTCTGTGTGCAGGATTTCTCTGCAGATCTGCAAACTTACCATACACTGGTAAAACACACATACTCACACTCATATACTCACACACACACACTCACTCACTCACACACGTGTATGTTACTTTGTAGAGTCATTTACAACAGCTTCGAACGTGGCTCAGCCAATCAGAATCAAGCACCGGAACTCTCCGCTTTATAAACTAAATTAATATATTCATTAATATAAATAATTGTATTCTAATTCTATTCTTTAAAAAACTGCCCCTTTTAGGCTTGCACTCTATTCATTTAAAAAAGAAAAAATCTTTAAAAAAACTAACACTAGCTTCTGTTCTTTTTGTATTCTATCTATTTGTTTTCTTTTTATTTATTATATTAACAAAAAGCAAATGTGATGTGCTCTTGGTCTCTCAGGGTTTGTGTCCTGCTGTTACATGGCCTTTAAGATCGTGTCTCTTGAGGAACGTCTGACAGTGGAGTTTCCCCATAAAAGGTTAAATTAATTAAATTTTATTATTTGAGTTATTTGGTAAAGCAGAATGTCATAAAATCAAAATGCACCAGATTTCAGTAGATCATCAAATCTTTTTAAAAAAAAATATAATTCTACTTCATATAATCTGTTTCTGTTGTCATCTATGTATATTAGACATCATATGGCTGAACACTGTATGTGTGGTTATGATTCGAGAGATGAATATCAAAGCCTGTTTGCTGGAGATACAGCTGAGATCTGCTCGGTTCTTTCTGCAAGTCTTCTGAAGCTGGAAAAGGTTTGTCTGTGTGAACACATCTGAACGTCTCAGGATGGGAAGGATTGGTTTTCTTAATCAAACATTCAATGTAACCCATCCATTTGTAGAAGGACGTGGGATGAAATCCAGCACACAAAAAAGTGGTGAACTCCTAGAAAACAGATTGATTTAAAAGATTAGCTCACCCAAAAATGAAAATGTGTTCACCCTCAGGATCATCCGAGATCAGGATGAGTTTGTTTCTTCATCAGAGACCTGTCACAGCACTTGCATATTATTGCTTTTTTGTTGATTTTGATTGCTTCTATCGTCCTCATTTGTAAGTCGCTTTGGATAAAAGCATCTGCTAAATATCTAAATGTGAATGTATTTTCATCAAGGACACATTAATTTGATCAAAAGTGACAGTGAAGACATTTATAAAAGTTTCTATTTCAAATAAATGCTGTTCTTTGGATCTTTCTATTCATCGGTGAATCCTGAAAAATAAAATGCATGACGGTTTCCACAAAAATATTCAGCAGCACGACTGTGTTCAACATTGATAATAATCAGAAATGTTTCTCGAGCAGCAAATCAGTATATTATGTTAAGACGTCCGCATCAAAAGAAATTTACAAAAGTGATTATATGTCCATAGAAAGCACATTAAATGTAAGTAAAGTGTCTACTTTTAAGATTTCAAATAAGTTTTTGGAGAATAAAATGTCAAAATTTGGTTGAAATAATGTTACATTGTCATTCAGTGTAACACAATATTTATTGTTGCATGTTTATTCTGACGTGTACATATTCAAATATATAAAAGAATAAGGGAGTGTATTAAATTTGATTGTGTTTTAAATACTTACTGACTAATGGGCAAAACCTAGGATAGAGGCACGTTTTAAAAATGTAAAATTATAATTAATTAGTATTTGGGGTGAAAGTAATTAGTCTTTTAATATGTCATAAATTGATTTTTGTTGTAAATATGCGTGACAAGATTGTTACACTGAATTATATTTTAGCGGCTCTCTTCTGTAAATCAGGGGGAAATGTATGATATTTATTTTTTGCTCGGAAAAACAAAAACAAAATTGCAATTAAATTAAACAGAAAATTTTTTAAACATTTTGGGGAAAACAACAACAGTTTAAAGCAGTATTACACTTATTGTTTTTACGCTTAACCCCCATGAACAGATTGTACAGTGACTGTACAGTATTCATATCTCATTAGATATGAATGAAAAACTGTGTATTGTCATTATGAGTGAATAAAGTTATAGACTGAACGTTTTCATGTCATCAGTGTTTTGTCAGCATCATAACGGCTCAGGAAAGTTTTGAGATGCTTGTCGTTGTGGGCCGAACCGGACGATGATTGTGATTTAATGACACACAACCTGCAGACGTTCAGAAAGAAACACAAACCCTGCTGCTTTTATTTGTCTGGATGAAACCGGAGGCATGTGGAACTAATATGAAGAAAAACAGAGCATGATGATCATATGAGAAAAGACAAAGCACTTTTCCTGATCCTGTGTGCTCTGGAACACAATGTTCTTTTGAGGAGGATCTCTTTCAGCTCAGCATTGTGAAGAGTGAGACTGTGAAAGAGCGTGTTGTGTTATATGCTAATGTGACGGAAAGTCATCGCTCCTCTCCACAGAAAACCATTGTTTCTCTCTGAACTGGAATGAGGACGAGTGCGGCATGAGCGGGGTTTGAGGTTCTGAGCTCTTAAACATTAATATAGTTGACTATAGTACTTTATTTAAATATTTACTTACTTACCTATTCGAAATCAAGATTTTAGGTTTAAATGTTTAAGGGAAAGAACAAATTATCAGCTGCTGCAACTGGTCACCTTCTTTCTTTCTAATCACTTTTTTTGCATTAAAAATTATTAAATTACAAATTTCAATAGAACAATTATTCCTTTGATTAATATTAGCTCATAAAACTAAGTTACATTAGAAATACACTGTAAAAAAAAATCCGTAAAATTTACGGTAAAAAAACGGCAGCTGTGGTTGCCGGAATTTTACCGTAAAAAATACGGTAGCAACATTTTAGGTTTTACGGTTTTAACTTAAATTTACAGTTAAATACCGTAATTTCATTAACTGATATAATGTTAATATACCAACCTATTGAAGTACTGAAATCTGTTTTGTACCTTTGTAATACACTGATAACCAATCAATTAAATACTAACATA
The DNA here is from genome assembly GCF_001515625.1 of Sinocyclocheilus rhinocerous. NCBI lineage: Eukaryota > Metazoa > Chordata > Actinopteri > Cypriniformes > Cyprinidae > Sinocyclocheilus > Sinocyclocheilus rhinocerous. The sequence continues at coordinate 484,750 of NW_015626376.1, forward strand.
TATAGAAGGTGCACACAGACACTAAACACCATCATGGTGACACACATGAAACTGAAATAATGCAATAAACATTCATTTAACAACATTAGGTGTAACACACAACCCTAATATACAAAACTGATAAGAAAAAAACTAAGAAGAAACATAGTTATTTCAACAAAAAAACATCAAATTTAAAATGTAACACAGGGAATTCTGGGAATGTCAATTTACGGTTATTCACTGTAAATTATACAGTCATTTTCACTTCCAAAAACGGTATACTACCGTAAAATTAATGTCCAATACATGTAATGTCCAATACAGTTTTTCACCGTATATAGTAGGGGAATTTACCGTTAACCATTTAACAGATTTTTACTGTAGCATTTTTACAGTCTTTTACCGTTAAATTCCCGGTAATTTTTTACAGTGTAGACTACACACTTGTTTAGATTGTCTATACTAAAGAAATTGTTACTTAACATAAACATTAAGTGAAATAAAATGAAATATAAAAATTTATTTCGGCTAGTCACGAAAGCAACATTTTTCGCTTAAATTTAGTTTAATTACACTGTATTAACTTGATATACTAAAATAATTTGAAGTAATTGTCTAAATTTAAAAATACACAACAAAATTACTAAAACAACCTCAAATTAAAAAGACAATGGAAAATTTAAAAAGAAAAACTGATTTAAAATATGAATAAAACATATTGTTTTATTAATAAAATATTTTATTAGAATAAATCTAAATAGAAATGCTCATACACTAAAATAAGTCAATTAGATAATAAAATAAAAAAATTATTTTATTTATATAAAAAAAAAAACTAAAATAATAAATTAGACATACAAAGGAGCAAAAATAAGTGTTTCATTTATTAACACTATATTAGTTAACATGAATTAATGCTGACGAATAATTCTACAGCATTTATTAGTTCATATTAATTTCAACATTTACTAACAGCTACGTTTTTTTAAATTAAAAAAAAAGTTTTTGCTAACATTGGTTAATGTGCTGTAAACTAACCTGAACAATTGTACAAGTATTATTAAATGTTATATAAAATATGTTGTTCACTGTTAGTTAATGATAATTAGGCTACAGGTACAATAATAAATTAGACCCATGAGATATAATAAATGTTTCATTTATTAACACTAGTTAACTTTAATTAATGCTGAAGAATAATTCTACAGCATTTACTAGTGTTAAAGTTAATTTCAACATTTATTAATAGGCTACATTTAAAATATATATTATGAAGAATTCATTTGCAAAAACAGATAACTCCGTTTTTAACAATTTTCAAAAATCATGTTTTTTTCATTGTGCAATCTCAATCAAACTGCAGTTGGGTTATTTTGATTAGGGGTTAAAAAAAAACTAAAAATACAATAAAAACATGATAACATGATAAAAAAAAACGTTAAAAGAAAATCTGTTTTTGCAAATAAACTCTTCATATATACTATACAAAAATGTTTAACCTTAGTAAATGCACTGTGAACGAACAGGAACAACTGTACAAATATTATCAAATGTTATAGCTCACTGGCAGCTCATGTTACCGGAGCGTTATGAAAGCAAACGCGTCTGTGTCTCTGCGCGCAATTACGCGCCGCTGGAGACGCGCGGTGACGCACGCGAAAACATCAATGAAAACATCAGAAATCAACTGATTTTATTCGACCCTGATCCTAAACACTCTTTCAGCTCGGAATCGGGGTTTGTTAAGCGTGCACAAAAGCCAGCCCGCGGTTGGAGCTCTGCTGTCTGTCAATCAATCAGCGCCGGAGGGTCACGAGTGTCGTTACGTCTGACCGATTATAACCGGCGCTGATCTCCGAGTCTCTATAGGAGCTGATGGACGCGTGATTCTCCATCACCTCCATCATGTCAGATCAGCCCTCATCTCCTCCATCCGCGCAGAAACCCGCGCTCCGGTCGCCGGGGTCCTCTCAGAGTCGCTTCCAGGTGGATCCGGTGGCGGATGCTCCTAAAACTCCGCCGGGATCGCGGTCCTCCGCCGGCGAGGAGTCCAAGAGCCGGGTCCGCTCGGTGAACTTCTTGAACCCGTCTGACGCCGGTGTGAACGGAGACACGGTGAGGAGCGAGGCGAGCCTGCACTCTTCCAGTCATTTCTCTGACACGCACTCCAGCACGTATTACCTGCGCACCTTCGGGCACAACACCATCGACGCGGTGCCCAACATCGACTTCTACCGGCAGACCGCAGCTCCGCTCGGGGAGAAGCTCCTGCGCCCGTCGCTGTCGGAACTCCACGATGAACTCGACAAGGTTTGTGCTGCACTTCATCATCATCTCTCCTCTGACACTCATTATTGCAGGATTGATTTACTTGTAAACTGCGTGGCTGTTGCTTTTTTGCAGTGTTGGGGAGTAACTAGTTACATGTGACTAAATTAGGTAATGCAATTACAAAATAAATATAATTGTAATCTGTTACAGTTACTGAGAAAAAAAATGTGTAATTAAATTACAGTTACTTGTGAAAATGTTAACGATTGCGAAGGGGGTTATATCTGAATTTTTTTTCCACCTCAGACAATAGTCTCTCTCACACACCCACCATGAGCGATCCGGGTCACGTCACAATGTCAGCGTGTGACCCACACGTCTCTGTCAAAGACCCAGTGTCCCCCGAACATCACCGGACACACAGGTTACACACTTCAGTCCGAGTCTGACAAACTCTGTCAAAGCACGTCTGTTAATCAGGACTCACACAGTAAAACAGCGCAAGGCCAAACACTACAAACACAACCAGTGTGTGTTCATGCACTGGTCAACGTGCAAAACATTTAAGTGTTTATTTTATTGCACTTTATCTAATTAGTTGCATCTGTAGATTTCACCGTTTTATTCCTCTCGATATTCTGAAGGTTTGTAATGTAAACAAATAAGCTGATGAAATACACAATTACTATAACTGTGAAAGGTTATGTAAGCTGGCTAACAAACGTTTACAACTTCCATTACAAAAATGAACCATAGCCTGTGGTTTTAAAATTAATTAATAAAAAAATAAATTTATTGTGTGAAAATAAATGGTAACTGGTTACTATAGTTAATTAAATAATGGTAACCATGCACAAATTAACCATGTATTTGCTACACTAAGCATAGTTTAACATTTTTGCTGGTGCTTTTTCTATTTGCATGTGTTTTTTTCTCAGCCACAGAACAAAAGAGTCGAAACTCTGAAAATGATTGTGACGATTTAAATGGATGGACACAAAACAGCATAATAATGAAAATAACTCAAATGAAACTGACATTGCTTCATTCTGGCAGGATTATTGTAGATATGTGTGTATACAAAAACTACAAAAACTTTGACTAAAATTAAATGGAAAATATAAAAATAAAAGCTATAATAGTGTCTCGATGATACTAAAATAACGCTGCATTCTTACATGAGCACTTAAACTAGTCCATAAAGGCCCTCTCTATGAAAAAGGAAAGATATATACTTCTCTACTCGTGCATTTTCACGTCTCTAGCTGTGTCTCCGTTGAAATGTGTTGTTTTCGTGATGCTTATATCGTGATATTATGATAAACGTTGTGTGTTTTCCTCATTTGTAAGTCTCGTTTAGATAAAAGCGTGTTCTAAAAAATAAAGCTACTACAACGCAAACCTGAGATATTGCTCTCGCTCTTCTGCATGTTAAATAATAATAAGTCATATTAAATGCTCACACGTGACATCTCCTGACTCTTGAGTTGTGTAGGAGTCGTTTGAGGAGGGATTTCCGTACGGCGAGGAGCTCACGGCTGCAGAGATCATCACAGACAAAGACGTGTCCGATTCCAAGAGCGGCTCGGTGAAGTTCGGCTGGGTCACAGGAGTGCTGGTCAGTCTGACCTCTGACCTCTGCTCCATCAGCACTTTATATTCTTTTTTTTTTTTAAAGCATTTATATGCTTTTTTTATTCAGCAAGGATGTGTTAAATTGATAAGAAGTGACAACAAAGATTTATATTGTTAGAAAAGATTTATATTTTGAATAAATGCTGTTCTTTTCTTTTGAGCGGTAGTGTGTATATACATAGAATTCGGAATTTGTACATTTGTAAACTGCACACTTGTAAATAACATGTCTGTACATTAATTTAAACAATTACATTTTTTCTCACACTTCTACGTCTGTATATAGTGCATTATTATCATTATTATTTAATTTTCTGTTTTTCTTATATTAGTGTTATATTCCATTTCTACTGTGTTATTCCTATGTATGTCTGCACTATCATGTATGTTTGTTTGCACTATGTCCGTACTTTCTTCTGCGCTGGAAGCTCAAGTCAAATTCCTCGTGTGCGTAAACATACTTGGTAATAGAGCTGTTTCTGATGATGCTTGTGTGCAGATACGATGCATGCTGAACATCTGGGGAGTGATGCTGTTCATCCGGATGTCGTGGATCGTGGGTCAGGCGGGCATCGGTACGATAACTAACCAGCAGCACTGAACCGGATCAGGTGAAGTAACCGGTCACAGATTGTGTTGTGTTCCTGCAGCTCTGTCCTGCGCCATCGTTCTCACGGCTATCGTGGTCACGTCTATCACTGGACTCTCAACATCAGCAATCGCCACCAACGGCTTCGTGCGCGGAGGTCAGTGTGTTATTATGTGTGTCCCTGGAGCACAAAAGCAGTGTTAAGTCGCTGGGGTATATTTGTAGCAATAGCCAACAATACATTGTATGGGTCAAAATTATACATTTCTCTTTTATGCCAAAAATCATTAGGATGTTAAGTAAAGATCATGTTCCATGAAGATATTTTGTAAATGTCCTACCGTAAATATATCAAAACTTAATTTTTGATTAGTAATATGCATTGCTAAGAACTTCATTTGAACAACTTTAAAGATGATTTTCTCAATATTTAGATTTTTTTGCACCCTCAGATTCCAGATTTTCAAATATTGTCCTATCCTAACAAACCATACATCAATGGAAAGCTTGCATAAATGCATAAATCTCAATTTCATAAAATTGACCCTTATGACTGGTTTTGTGCTCCAGGCTCACATATTATATTTATAACTGTAACTCCATTATACTTACAACCCTATAACCCTAAATCAAGTATTATTTTAAACAGAAAGGTTCATATTCTTAAAACCAACGGTATTAAAGATTTGAATATGCGTGCATTAAAAGCATATCTGAGTTTGATTGACAGAGAAAATGTTTTTAAAATAAAGGTTTTAAATAAAAGCTTTTATTTCCACTGTTATAAACAATGAAATCGTTTGATAATTAAATGACTTTTATTTGTAAGCCTCAATGCATAATGCTTAGGTAATTGATGCGCTCCTACTCAGAACTCTTTTTATATGATCATTTATATATGTCATATAAATAATTTCTAATTTAGTTAAAAATTTAAAATGTTGCATAAAGTGCAGTGATTTTCGGTTTCTTTTTGGATGAAAAATGTTGCATAAAATGTATAGTGAACTTTTAGTTATTTTTAGTTTATTATCATTTTTTTTTGCATGAAGTGTAAAAAATATTGTCTGTTAAATTGTCAATACTATGGTAAGAAAGTGTATATGAATTTATAAAAAAACAATATTGATATGTTATTGCTGATATTTTCTGTTGTTGATATTTGAGAGTTCACTTTTTTATTTCTAACTTCTAACTTCTGGTTATATTTGGTCTAAAGTGAAGTGTTTGTGTCTGTGATTGGATGTGTTCAGGCGGGGCGTATTACCTGATCTCCAGGAGTTTGGGTCCAGAGTTTGGAGGATCCATCGGTCTGATCTTTGCCTTCGCGTGCTCCTACTCAGAACTCTTTTTATATGATCATTTATATATGTCATATAAATAATTTCTAATTTAGTTAAAAATTAAAAATGTTGCATAAAGTGCAGTGATTTTCGGTTTCTTTTTGGATGAAAAATGTTGCATAAAATGTATAGTGAACTTTTAGTTATTTTTAGTTTATTATCATTTTTTTTTGCATGAAGTGTAAAAAATATTGTCTGTTAAATTGTCAATACTATGGTAAGAAAGTGTATATGAATTTATAAAAAAACAATATTGATATGTTATTGCTGATATTTTCTGTTGTTGATATTTGAGAGTTCACTTTTTTATTTCTAACTTCTAACTTCTGGTTATATTTGGTCTAAAGTGAAGTGTTTGTGTCTGTGATTGGATGTGTTCAGGCGGGGCGTATTACCTGATCTCCAGGAGTTTGGGTCCAGAGTTTGGAGGATCCATCGGTCTGATCTTTGCCTTCGCCAATGCTGTCGCTGTGGCCATGTATGTTGTGGGTTTTGCAGAAACTGTCGTTGAACTTCTGGATGTGAGTATGAACGCAAAGACCTTGGATGGAGGATGATGATGAAGAATGAGCATGACAGACTTGATGTTTCATCATCAGACTCATGCATTAGTGTTTTTGGTCATGCACTTAATTAATTAATTTATTTTAGATGTGCATGCCTGCTGTGGTTGTTTGAGGCTGACAGACTGACATATATCATCCATATAGATGCATTCATAATGTTTTATGATGTAAGCACACTGTTGTCTCTGTGTTTGTCAGAGTATAGACGCTCTCATGACGGATGAGATCAATGACATCAGGATCGTCGGCACGCTTACAGTCATCTTACTTCTGGGCATCTCTCTCGCTGGCATGGAGTGGGAGGCAAAGGTCAGTATATTCCTACATGCACATGTCTGTAGATACAGAATTATATAGCTGTGCATGTTAAAAAAATATTCTGCTGATTTGCAAAAAAAGCCTATGACCTAATTTGACGATGCTGAGTTCAAAGATATCAATTTCCATCATGCAGTTTCATAAAATACGAATATTTTTAAAATGACATAATCTTTAATGCACTTATCAAAATAACAAAAGCGATCAAAATGTATCATTTAACTTACACTCTGCAAATGAGTGGAAAAAGTGAAAATCTGGATTATTCATAAAATAATATCATGCATGTGAAAATAGGCTGAGAATTGATCAAATAGTTGTAATGGTTCTCAGATTCAGACAGGAATCATGCATTTGTTGTGCTTTTCTCCTGATTGACGAAGAATGCAAGACAAATTCACAAATAAATTGTTGCAAAAGCAACATTGCTAAGAAATGCATCATATTTAGTGAGAAAGTGTGACTCTTTCCAACAAAAGAGACACTATTTTTGGAATCAGCAGTCAAAATTAGTATTCATCCAGCAGATATGATGCAGGTCTGTGTTATTTCTGCAGATATTGTAAGTCACGTGATGTCTTTGACAGGCCCAGATTGTGTTATTGGTGATTCTTGTGGCAGCTATTTGTAACTACTTCATCGGATCGTTTATCCCCTTGAAGTCAAAGGAACCTCAAGGCTTCTTCGGTTATAACGGTAGGTCGTGTGATCATTGATAATTATTTAAGATCAGTGCTGGAGGAACGAATCCAATGACAAGTTCATTCCTGTGTTTGTCTGTCTCAAAGCTGCCATAATGATGGAGAACATGGGTCCAGACTTCAGAGATGATGAAACCTTCTTCTCCGTCTTTGCTATCTTCTTCCCGGCCGCCACAGGAATCCTAGCAGGAGCCAATATATCAGGAGACCTGGCGGTGAGGATCATTTACTCTCACGCTTAAAAATAAAGAGTGTTTTTACAGTGATAACAGTGATCAGTTCTACATGTGTGACCCTGGAGCACAAAACCAGTCATAAGGGTCAGTTTTTTGAAATAGAGATTTATGTATCATCTGAAAGCTGAATAATAAGCTTTCCATTGATGTATGGTTTGTTAGGATCGCACAATATTTGGCTGAGAGGAATCTGAGGGTGCAAAAAAATCAAAAATTAAGTTTTGATATATTTATGGTAGGAAATTTACTAAATATCTTCACGGAACATGATCTTTACTTAATATCCTAATGATTTTTGGCATAAAAGAAAAATGTATAATTTTGACCCATACAATGTATTGTTGGCTATTGCTACAAATATACCCCAGCGACTTAACACTGCTTTTGTGCTGCAGGGCCACATTTTTCCTTAGTGTGAAGAACATTCTGAATCATCAACCTTTTTCCACTATAAAGAACCTTCTTCATGGATGCCATTAAAGAAGCTTTATTTTCAAGAGTGTATTTGAGTTTTGCTGGATTTAGTTGGTCATCACATCTCATCACAGCTGATTTGGTCTCTCTAGGATCCGCAGTCAGCGATTCCTAAAGGAACTCTCTTGGCAATCCTCATAACCGGAATGGTTTACATCGCTGTTGCCATCTCGAACGGTACTTGAGTGTCGTTCTTTCTCTGATTGTTCTCGACTCGTGGATCAGAGCTGATGTTATGGGTTTGCCATGTTTTTAGGCTCTTGTATCGTGCGGGATGCCACAGGCGATGATAACGACACCATAGTGGGCTCGCTGGAGAACTGCACCGATGCCGCTTGCACGCTGGGATACGACTTCTCCATCTGCAAAGAAGGTGGCTGCAAGTACGGCCTTCAGAATGACTTCCAGGTGTGTGACAGATGTGCTCACAGTTATTATTATATTGGAATCCGTATGCTGATGGTCAGTGCTGGGGGAAGTTACTTTTAAAAGTAATGCATTACACAAGTAATGTACAAGTAACGTGAATTACGTAATCAGATTACTTTTTTAAAGTAACTAGTAAAGTAATGCATTACTTTTTAATTTAGAGGGAAATATCTGAGTTACTTTTTCAAATACGTAACGCCAGTTACTTTGTTTCTCATGTGTTGAGTGACAGCTCTGGTGTTGCCATGGTGACAGAAATCAGGAGTCAGTGCAGAGCGTTGTGTGTGAACATGATCTTACTATAGTTCTAGACTAAATATCAACATGTTATTTACTCATCTCACCTGCACAGAAACAGATTCAGTGTTCCTCAAAATGAATAAAAACAGTCAAATGCAAACTCGGAATATTATACAAACCTGCAATAATTAAATATGTTAAATAAGACAAAATGTGTTTACTCATCTCACCTGCACAAAAACAGATTCAGTGTTCCACAAAATGTATAAAAACAGTTGAATGCAAACTCAGAATATTATACAAACCTGCAATTATATGTTAAATACGACAAATAGAATTTATGTATTAAATCCCATTTGTCTTCGCTACTGACCTTCGATGATCCACTTCAACCATACTAAGCAAAAATGACACATTTGTGTATAATTTTTGTTATTGCTGATTAGTGTTGAACTTTCTTCTCCTGCGTCATATTCGTCATGTGATTTGTTTGAGCTGCGCCCTCTACTGTACAGACGTGAATTTACATTTCCTTCAGCCTGAGGCGTATTCATTTCACTTTTGGTGTGAAAAGGCTTTTATGTTTGTAAAATAACTTTTTTATATTAAAAACAAACTAGCAAGCCCTGCCCAGATTTAAAAAGTAACTCAAAAGTAACATAATGCATTACTTTCCATAAAAAGTAACGAAGTATTATGTTTGTAAAATAACTTTTTTATATTAAAAACAAACTAGCAAGCCCTGCCCAGATTTAAAAAGTAACTCAAAAGTAACATAATGCATTCATTTCCATAAAAAGTAACTAAGTAACATAATTGGTTACTTTTTTAAGGAGTAACGCAATATTGTAATGCATTACTTTTAAAAGTAACTTACATTGTGCATTACAATATCCCCCCTTTTTCCTAACGAGCCTACTGCGTTTTAAATAATGGGAGGCACTTCTGGTTTGGGGAAGTTCCACTCAAAAACACTGCAACAAATCATAAGATTGCACTACAAATAATCCTTATCCCTCATTTTGACTGAATGGGCTGTACATTTTCATTCATTTTCTATTTTCAGGAATCAGGAGAATAACGTTACATTTGACAATATCTATAACAACAATAATATATCTATAGAATAGCTCTTTTCAGCCCACTGCATTATTGTCATGTTTCCTTTGTATTCCGCTGTAAGTAAATGAAAAAAGACAACATTTATTAACATTAACATTAATTAAAATATTAATTAATTTACGATATAACCACAAATAATTCTCTGAAATCTCTGAATCTTTCGTTTTTCTCCCCAAATTCGTTTTCACACGGATGCTGTAAAATGTAATTGTTCTGAAATATAGACATGTATTACTGTAATGATATTTAACACATCTCTAATATTGCTGTGAATAGAAGGATAACTTTTAGTAGTTATTCATGGTATGTTGAAAGTAATTTGTTAATGCTTTTAAATGTCCTTTTAATGATCAATGGTTGAAGGGTGAGTAAAATAACGTCACCTCATTATTTCCCAGTTTTTGAAAATGCTCATTATTGCGTAGATTGCATGAAAAATAAATCACGAAAGAAGAAAGTTGGTAACACTTTACGATACAGGTGCACAAATATGCATTAATTCATGCTTAACTAATGCACAGTTAATCACAAGTTAATGTATAACTTTACTTGTTGAGGCACAGAACTATTAACTAATTGTTAAGTAATATATCATTGTGGTTATGGATTTTGAATTAGTTATGTGCCTCAGCAAGTAAAGTCATAACATGATATCTTTGCTAATCATTAGCTAATGATTAATTAAAGCAGACAACTGGACGTTGAAATGCATGGCTTCGACACATTGTCGACCCAACGTATTTACACTATTAGTTAATATAATATGTTATTAGGGAATTGTTGTTGTTAACTAATAACAATTTATTGATTACTTAATCTTTGGTCTATAATCTATAATCTATAATCATACAGAATGTTCATTTGTTGCTGATGCAGTAATTATTAATAAATAGTTCAGTTCTTCATAAGTTATATATTAACTCGTGATTATCTGTGCATTAGTTAAACATGAATTAATGCATATTAGTTAATTAGTTCATGCATATTATTTTTGCTTATTGGTATGGTTGAAGTGGGTCATTGAGGGTCAACATTGGTTAATAAAATTGGATTAAATACATTTGTGTTATTTAACTAATTTAATTATTGCATGTATGCATGATATTTTTGCATTTCACTGTTTTTATTGATTTTGAGGAATACTCAATCTGTTTTTGAGTAAATGCATGTTGACATTTAGTAGACATTTGTAACATGTTCACACACAGCGCTCTGCACTTACTCCTGATTTCTGTCACCATGGCAACACCAGAGCTGTCACTCAATACATGAGAAACAAAGTAACTGGCGTTACGTATTTGAAAAAGTAACTCAGACATTTCCTTGTCATTTAAAAGCAATGCATAACTTCACTAGTTACTTAGGGAAAGTAATCTGATTACGTAACTCACGTTACTTGTAGGGCCAGATTTACTAACAGCTTGCGCCAGCGCAAACCGTCTTTTGGTGTTAAAATAGTACTGTCAGGATTTACTAAAGACACGCAGTGAAGAATTAGCGCTGAAAAGGCGTGGACAGTTATTTTTGTGCCTGACCTTATTGAATATGCATTTGTAGGAGTTTCCCTTCAGACGCAAAATTAATGGGAGGAGAGTATTAAAATGAATCACGCAACATTTGCGCTCGTCTAATAGGTATTTGCGGCATTATTTGTGACCCTGTCTGTGAAATCCAGGCTAAAGTCTCAAAATATAGTTATGAGATAACAAGCATCAAAGTTTGATTTCAACCATTAATTTCACTATGATTTCAATCTTTGACATGGCCTTACTCAGTCAATATTAAAGATATAAAGGTTATATTTTCACAGAATGTTCCACATCTTTATGAAGGATGATTTTATGTAGAAAACAGTAAATCACAAAAAAATGACTTTAGCTGGCTTTTCACAGGCAGGGTCACATTTAACGCTCCAAAAAAAGCATGTCTTAAAGCAGGCAGGCAGTAAATTCGCTGGTCATTATGGAAATGATCTACTGCTTCTGTGTTCTTTATTTAATGTGCGCATTGTTAGTAAATCACACGCAGAATTTTCCCCTCCCATCGGGGCTTTTATGGAATTGCGCTCTAACGCTAATTTGCCCTGTTTAGTAAATCTGGCCCGTAATGCGTTATGCCTAACTCTGCTGATGTTTTCTGAGATGTGGTGAACTCGTTCAGCTTTTCTGATGCTCTGTGTGCTGGTGATGATCTTTCAGGTGATGAGTTTGGTGTCTGGCTTCGGGCCGCTCATCACAGCTGGGATCTTCTCTGCCACTCTCTCATCGGCGCTGGCGTCTCTGGTCAGCGCTCCTAAAGTCTTCCAGGTCAGGACACAAACAAACCTCTTTCTGAGAAATCTTTTCAGTCATTGCAACTGTCATTGTCCAACTTAAAATTGGTTTTAAACACACACACACACACACACACACACACACACACTCTCACACACAC
>NW_015626376.1:497114-527239 GCF_001515625.1 Sinocyclocheilus rhinocerous
AAGACTATAAATAAGGCTTGTGGGTTTGGGCAGTTTCAATAAACACCAGATCAAATTTAGACAGTTACATAAAGTTTTGTATGGCAGGATTCTGATTCTGGAAATTTGAGGAGGATATCTCTGTCTACAGTAAACATCTGTATTGTAAATGGACACGGGCTTCATCCGAGATTCTCCATGCATCTGTTGATCTCTCTGCTTATGTGTGTAGATTATTTGGTTTTATTTGAAAAAACAGAAGCATGCTGAATCTCTGGTTTCAACAGCTGTGTGGTCTGATAAGTAATCATTAATGTGATGAGCACAAGAAAAACACATTTGCATCTGAAAAGCATCCGTTACACATTTCTCCTCTCGGATTTATTTTCTTTCCCTTCACTATTTTCTCATCTTCTGCAGTTATTTTTTACTGTTTTAACACAAGAGCCTGATACAAAAGCTTGCACTTTCTGATTTTTGTGCTATGATTATCTATAAGTTGACAGACATAGACAGAATAACACCCTTAAAAAAGCCAAACTCGTGATTACGGTCAGTTCCACGGGAATGCATGAACTAAAAACATGGAAAGCTTGAATGCAATGTAAATCACTTTGGATTAAAAGTGTCTACCTAATGCAGAAATGATGAATTATCAATGATGATGAATCTTGCATGACCATACCCTATATATTGGCCAAATATTATACACTATACCAGTCAAAAAACTTTGAACAGTAATATTTTTTATGTTTTTTTAAAGAAGCCTGCATTTATTTGATCCGAAGTACAGCAAAAACAGTACAATTTTGAAATACTTTTACTATTTTTATTTGAATATATTTTAAAATGTAATTTATTCCTGTGATTTCAAAAGCTGAAATTTTAGCATCATTACTTCAGTCACATGATCTTTCAGAAATCATTCTAATATTTTGATTCATTTATTATTATTATTATTACGTTGAAAACAGATGAGTAGAATTTTTTCAGTTTTTTTTTGATGAATAGAAAAAGTTCATAAGAACAGCATTTATCTGAAATAGAAATATTGTTTCTTTATCGTCACTTTTGATCAATTTATAGCATCCTTGCTAAATAAAAGTATTAATTTCTATAGTTTCTTTACCAAAAAATAAAAAGTAAAAAATACTGACTCCAAGCTTTTGAATGGAATAGTGTATAATGTTACAAAAGCTTTTTATTTCAGATAAATGCTGATCTTTGGATTGTTCTATTCATCAAAGAATCCTGAAAAAAATGTATGCAACTGTTTCAAATATTGAAAATTGTTTCTCAAGCAGCAAATCAGCATATTATAATGATTTCTGAAGATCATGTGACACTGAAGACTGGAGTAATGATGCTGAAAATTCAGCTTTGATCACAGAAATAAATTACAGTTTAACAGAGACTCACATACAAACCAGTTATGTGTGAAAATTCAGCTTTGATCACAGAAATAAATTACAGTTTAACAGATATTCACATACAAAGCAGTTATGTTAAATAGTAAAAATATTTCACAATATTACTGCTTTTGCTGTACTTTGGATCAAATAAATGCAGGCTTGCTGAGCAGAAGAGACTTCTTTAAAAAACATTAAAAACCGTTTGAGTGGTAGAGTATATCAGTGTTTATGAGCTTATGATGTTTCGTATAACCCTCATTCTGTTCTTCATGGTATCTGTTGTGATGATGGAGGAGGTTAATGTGTGTGTGGTTTTGTAGGCCTTGTGTAAGGATAAACTCTACCCTGGAATGCATGTGTTTGCCAAAGGATATGGGAAGAACAAAGAGCCTCTGCGTGCTTACGTCCTCACCTTCATCATCGGCCTGGCCTTCATCCTGATCGGTAAACTAGACGCCATCTAATGCTGACTTATCTGCTTATTATACACTAATGACAGAGGCTGCTTCTAAAATCCAGCGTGTTGGTGTTTCAGCTGAGCTAAACATCATCGCTCCCATCATTTCCAACTTCTTCTTGGCCTCTTACGCCTTGATAAATTTCTCTGTTTTCCACGCGTCGCTGGCGAACTCCCCAGGCAAGTGTTCGCTGATGAAACTGAAAATGAGCGTGATGTTGACACCGATCGTTTCAGACAGTATTGTGAGTAATTCACAGATCTCCATCTGAACAGGGTGGCGTCCGAGTTTCAAATACTATAACAAGTGGGTGTCGTTAGCCGGAGCCGTGCTGTGCTGCGTGGTGATGTTTGTGATCAACTGGTGGGCGGCGCTGTTCACCAACGTCATCGTCCTGGCGCTCTACATCTACGTCAGCTACAAGAAACCAGGTCTGTTCTGTTTTCAGTTCATTTCTATCATTATGTGGTAACACTTTACCAAAAGGTCTCATTTGTTGCAATAAAATGTAAGAATGAACAGATCAATATTATGCATTTTTAAAAAAGTGGAAAAAAAATTCACGTATGAATTGTTCATAATTTGATCAATAATATGCATTTTTAAAAAAGTAAAAAAAAAAATGCAGATATGAATTGTTCGTAATTTGATCAATAATATGCATTTTTTAAAAAGTAAAAAAAAATGCACGTATGAATTGTTCGTAATAAGATCGATAATATGCATTTTAAAAAAAGTGAAAAATGCACATATGAATTGTTCGTAATAAGATTGATAATATGCATTTTTAAAAAAGTAAAAAAAATGCACATAAGAATTGCTCGTAATAAGATCAAAAATATGCATTTTTAAAAAAGTAAAAAAAAATGCACATATGAATTGTTCGTAATAAGATCGATAATATGCATTTTTTAAAAAGTTTTTAAAAATGCACATATGAATTGTTCGTAATAAGATTGATAATATGCATTTTTTAAAAAGTTTTAAAAAATGCACATATGAATTGTTCGTAATAAGATCGATAATATGCATTTTTTAAAAAGTTTTAAAAAATGCACATATGAATTGTTCGTAATAAGATCAATAATATGCATTATTAAAAAGTGAAAAATGCACACATGAATTGTTTACAATAAGATCAATAATACACATTTTGAAAAAGTGAAAATGCACAGATTAATTGTTCACAATGAGATCAATAATATGCATTTTGAAAAAGTGAAAATGCACAGATTAATTGTTCACAATGAGATCAATAATATGCATTTTTAAATATATAGGGTGAATTTTTAGTTCATGTCGACTAATGCAGTGCTGTAATTGACATGGAGTAACGATAAGCAATATAATTTTCACAGCATTTAATATATGTATTTGTTAATGTTAGTTAATTAAAATCCAGTTGTTCATTGTTTGTTCATGTTAGTTCATTAACTAAAGTTAATGTAGCCTTCCTGTATATCTTGGAACTGATCACATGTATATCTTGAATGCAACGCGAGTCACTTTGGATAAAAGCGTCTGCCAAATGCATAAATGTAATTGTGGTTCATGATAAAGGCATAGTTCACCCCAAAATATAACTTCTGTCACTATTTACTCACCCTCGTGTTGAATCTCTTTCTTCTGTTGAACAATGAGTGTAACCAAACAGTTGCCGGTAGCCAATGACTTCCATAGTATTTGTTTTAACCCTAATATGGAAGTCAATGGCTACCGTCAACTGTTAGATTGCCAACATTCTTCAAAACATCTTTTGTGTTCCACACAAGAAAGAATCTCGTACAAGTTTGGAACAACATGAGGGTGAGTAAATGATGATCATTTTTATTTTTGGGTGAACTATTCCTTTGTATTTGTAAAGTGTTATCAGTTATGTTTTAAAAATTCATAAATCATAACTGAGTGTCAAAATGCATCTTTCTGCTGCAGATGTGAACTGGGGTTCGTCGACACAAGCGCTGATGTACAATCAGGCACTGACTCACAGTCTGCATCTCACGGGGGTTGAGGACCATATCAAGAACTTCAGGTGATCCACCGACAGATGCTGAAGCTGTCATATGTGACTCTATAGAGAACCAAAACCTCTCTGAAATCATTTTTCCCACAGGCCTCAGTGTCTCGTAATGTCCGGATACCCAAACTCAAGACCAGCACTGCTGTATCTAGTGCACGCTTTCACCAAAGACGTGGGCTTGATGGTCTGTGGCCACGTGCGCATGGTATGTAATTTCAATGAATTATCTTTGCAGTTATGAGCAGTTATTTAATTATGATTTCAAGAGGTCTTAAATTGCGGTACGGAAAAACCAGAATATGGCTCAATGTGACGATTAAACTTCAAAAGGCTATGATTTCATTGAATAAACACGAGCGCTGCGGTGCTACGCTGCTTTGTGTATTGCCGTTACCAGGAAAACAGTTATATTTCTGCCGTTCCGAAAGCGCCACCTGCTGGCAGAGAATGAATGTGCATTTTTAATAAGCCCGTCTGCTGTTTTTGTTCAGACCAATGCGAAAATCCACCCACACACAGAGCTGTAAATGTGAACTGGTGGATCGATAAGAAGATAATTTTTTAGTTAAGAGATATTTTTTAGTTAATATAACAATTTATTGATGATAATTGTTTAAATTAACATAATAATTAATACTTTTGACTCTTAAAAATGGTCTTAAAAATGGTTTAAAGGCGTAAATGTGAAGTGTATCATTTCATAAAACTTTTTGTTTTTGTGAAAACTTGTATCTGAACTGTAAATCATGCTTTTTACAGTTTAAAAAAGCTTTGAATTTGAGCTTAAAAATCCTGCAGAAACCCTGTTTCTTGCATTTTCCCGCAGGGATACCGTAGGCCGAACTATAAGGACATGATGAACGAGCAGGTGCGCTATCAGCGCTGGCTGCTAAAGACCCGAATCAAAGCCTTTTACACTCCTGTGTTTGCTGATGATCTCAGGCAAGGAGCCCAGTATCTCCTGCAGGTCAGAACAAAGAGCTCATGTAATGAACTGAATCAGAACGCATTTAAAACTAAGAGTAAACCTGATGTTGTCGGGATTCACAGACTACTGGTTTGGGTCGCCTAAAACCCAACACACTGGTGTTTGGCTTTAAGAACAACTGGAGGGACGGTGAGATGAAGGATGTGGAAACCTACATCAACACCATCCAGTGAGTCTGACTGTGTGACGCTCTTCATGTCTTCATCTGTAAGAACTGAAATCTTCATCTGAATGATCGCTGTGTGTGTTTCAGTGACGCGTTTGACCTGCAGTTCGGCGTGGTTCTCTTGAGACTGAAGGAAGGTCTCGACATCTCTCACATTCAAGGTCGAGATTCCTGGCTAAAGTGTAAATGGTTTGAGTCTTTTCATCAGTGATTCTAACTCTGCTTCTGTTGGTCTTTCTACAGATGAATTTCAGACCTCGCAGGAGAAAGCTCCTGGAATGAAGGATCTCTTGGTGTCCATCAACATCAAAGACTTTGACAGCGATTCCTCAAAACCATCATCTAAATCCACCAGCTGCCAAAGCAGCCCGCTCATCTTCAGAGGTCAGAAAACAATGACGTAATGCACATTTAAAAGTAAATGTGCTCACCCTCAGGATCATCCGAGATCAGGATGAGTTTGTTTCTTCATCAGGTTTGTAGAAATGTAGCAGTAGAGTCAGCTGTATTAACCGTGGCTTGTGTACTGCATCATTACTGTGTCTGTTCCCCTTTCGGGCTTGAACTGATGGTAAAACTAATGACATTATTTACTGTCTTTACATTTATTTTGAAAGATGAAGCTCGTGATTATGGTAAGGGGCGTTACATTTCCGACGAGTGCTTGCGGTGTTCGGCCAATCACAATGCACTGGGTCAGCTGGCCAATCAGAGCAGACTGCGCTTGTCGGAAGGAGGGACTTTGTAGAAAACTAAGTGTTTGAGAGAGGCGGGGCATAGAGGACCTACAATAATGTACAGTATTTGAAAAATAATGTGTTTTTTGAACATTAAAGCATGTCAACATATTCTGTTACACCAAATACACAAAATAATGATCTTTAAAAAAGCATCATATGACCCCTTTAAGAAATTAATTTGTTGGCACAGTTTATATTCCTTCACAAAATGAATTTCAGTCATTTAAACAGAAGCCTGTAGAGGGTTTTAAGATCCTGAGAAACAAATTCAATCAGTGTGTCCACACTTTTGACTGGTAGTTTAACATATAAAATAGATTAAATAATAAAGATGATCAACTAGTATTCGTTTAGTGAAAGCTTTTGGTCTTGTGCAGAATGGCGGCGTTGCTCAGTAAGTTCAGGATTGACTTCTCTGACATCACCGTTCTTGGAGACATCAACATTAAGCCAAAGAAGCACAAGTAAGTTTCAATCCACACTGCAAAAAATGATTCTCTTACTTAGTGTTTGTGTCTTGTGTTCTAGTATAAATATCTAAACATAAATGCATCTTGATTCAAGAATGTTTAGATATTTATACTAGAACACAAGACACAAACACTAAGTAAGAGAATCATTTTTTGCAGTGCATTGGCTAATAATGAGCATGTTTTGCTCCGGTATCCACGAGAAACAGCTGTTGCTTGATTTTGTGCTCAGCAAGAAGATGTTTGAGGAGATGATCGAGCCGTACAGACTGAAGGAGGACGACATGGAGCAAGAAGCCGCTGAGAAACTGAAGGCTGAAGAACCCTGGAGGATCACAGATAATGAGCTGGAGCTCTACAGGGCCAAGGTTACCATCAGCTACTCTTCAGGAGATGTGATGCTCTTACATTGCTTTGAGATGGAGCTTCACGTGTCTCAGTCCTATTATGTCTCTAATGTGTCAGTGAGAGCTAATCAAAAAGACGACTTTAGACATGGCTCTTTCATAATAACCAGCTTTATTTCATTGCACAGATCTTATTTAGAACAAGTTACATTGTTTAAAGAAAATATACTGTCTGGAACCAATTGATTTTCATGATGATTTGATCTTAAATGTCCCCATTCTGCCATCAGTGTAGACAAAACATCACAGTAAAATACTCTGACAGTGCTTCCTGCGCTGCTACTGAATTTACATTTTTAGAAATGATGTTTTAGTTGAGTTACTTCGGTTTAAGTTTGAATGTGATGAGAGAGAAGCATTAGTACCACAAAATAATACAAAGACAAATAAACACAGAGATGCAAACAGGTGAGAGGGGGAAAAAAGGTGAGAACATTGCGTGGAAAATATTTGTATTACCTCATATGTCAAAAACTGTAATTTTTCACAAAAAAAAAAAACAATTTTTTTTTTACATTTTGGCAATCATATTTGTTAATCATTGATAATGTCCAGAAAGAAATATTTTGGTGCATCCTATTTAATTTGCATGTTGCGGCTTAATTGTTACTTCGGTTTAAGTTTGAATGTGATGAGAGAGAAGCATTAGTACCACAAAATAATACAAAGACAAATAAACACAGAGATGCAAACAGGTGAGAGGGGGAAAAAAGGTGAGAACATTGCGTGGAAAATATTTGTATTACCTCATATGTCAAAAACTGTAATTTTTCACACAAAAAAAAAAAAAATTTTTTTTTACATTTTGTTGCAACATTTTACAAAAATCAAGATTTGGTCAAAATCCCATGTTATAAAAGATGAAGTCCTATTTAAGACAATATTGGCGGATTAGACGGGAACGCTGACCTAAAATTCCCGCATCTCAGACCTCAAACACATAAAATATTACCATTTCTAGACATAGTTTTTGAAGTAAAGAGTAAAGAAAATACTATACAAAACTTATTGAAACAACAGTTCTTTATTTACCCTTTATTTATCATTGGATCCAAGCAAATCTCACAGGTGACCTGTTTTGAGCTAAAAAAAAAAGTGAGTTGTCACTGAAAGGTGAGGAGTTTTAATTTTTTTTATTAATGCAGCTTTGTGTAGGACCAAGTAGATGAGTTTATTTATTAATGGGAATGAATTTGGCATTACATCACTTGCTCACAAATCAATCTTCTGCAGTGAATCCAAACAGCTGATAAAATTTTCACTGGAGGAAGAGTTATTATGGATTATGGACTCTATGGTATTTTAGTTCAAAACGTCTTAATGCTGAATTAGTTTCAGTTTTTGTCTTCTCCAGATGTTAACTGATGGACTGGAGTGCTGTGGATTACTTGTGGATTATTGTGATGTTTTTATCAGCTGTTTGGAAACATTTTCATCTTTTGGGTGAACTAATCCTTTAATGAGTGTTTGTGTGAAGAGAGTAAACCGGAAAAAGACTGAGCTCAAGTCTTTGTCCATTTTATTGTGTTCCCATTAGAGCTACTCCAAATATCCTCCAGTTCATGAATTTCCTTCAATGTAGGAATGTACAGATTTGTGTTCTTCAGAACCTCAGACTCAATACGCTCAGGGATTAGTCCTGATCTTGTTCTTACACTTTAAAAATGCTAGGTTGTTTCAACCCAATGTTGGGTCAAATATGAACTAACCCAGCTGTTGGGTTAAATTTTTAAATCAAAGTTTTAACCCAAAAGTTGGGTTAGTCCATATTTGACCCAAAGTTGGGTTGAAACAGCCCAGCATTTTTTAGAGTGTAAATTCACGATGAATGTTAATTCTCCACGGAATGGCTTTTGGTGTCTCAGATTTATGTACCTGGTAAGCTGATGCTAATTTCTCCTCTCTTGACGATGCATGTGTGGTTTCAGACACCAAGAAGCCTCCGATGCAGCTCAGTCCTGCGGACGAGAAACTTCTGACCGCTAGTCAACAGTTCCAGAAGAAACAGAGCAAAGGAACCATTGATGTTTGGTGGCTGTTTGACGACGGAGGTAAAGAGTTATTTCCATTTCAGTGTAGTTTGATGATTATGTAGCTTCAATAAATGACGCTGTGATTGATTACTCATTGTAGGCTTGACTCTTTTGATACCGTATTTGCTAACCAACAAAAATAAATGGCGCGACTGCAAGATCCGCGTGTTCATTGGAGGAAAGATAAACAGGATCGACCACGACCGCAGAGCGTGAGTATTACGTTGAATGTATTTTGTTCTTTTGCTTGGTTTTATAAAGAAGACGAAGTCTTAAGACCTTACGATTTTTAAGATCCTGAGGAATTCAGTCAGTGTGTCCAAACTCGTTTAACAAATAAAGCCATTTAAATAATGGAGATATTCAGCTACATTTAGTGAAAACCACTAAAGCATTTGGTCTCGCGCAGAATGGCGGCGTTGCTCAGTAAGTTCAGGATTGACTTCTCTGACATCACCGTTCTTGGAGACATCAACATTAAGCCAAAGAAGCACAAGTAAGTTTCAATCCACACTGCAAAAAATGATTCTCTTACTTAGTGTTTGTGTCTTGTGTTTTAGTATAAATATCTAAACATAAATGCATCTTGATTCAAGAATGTTTAGATATTTATACTAGAACACAAGACACAAACACTAAGTAAGAGAATCATTTTTTGCAGTGCATTGGCTAATAATGAGCATGTTTTGCTCCGGTATCCACGAGAAACAGCTGTTGCTTGATTTTGTGCTCAGCAAGAAGATGTTTGAGGAGATGATCGAGCCGTACAGACTGAAGGAGGACGACATGGAGCAAGAAGCCGCTGAGAAACTGAAGGCTGAAGAACCCTGGAGGATCACAGATAATGAGCTGGAGCTCTACAGGGCCAAGGTTACCATCAGCTACTCTTCAGGAGATGTGATGCTCTTACATTGCTTTGAGATGGAGCTTCACGTGTCTCAGTCCTATTATGTCTCTAATGTGTCAGTGAGAGCTAATCAAAAAGACGACTTTAGACATGGCTCTTTCATAATAACCAGCTTTATTTCATTGCACAGATCTTATTTAGAACAAGTTACATTGTTTAAAGAAAATATACTGTCTGGAACCAATTGATTTTCATGATGATTTGATCTTAAATGTCCCCATTCTGCCATCAGTGTAGACAAAACATCACAGTAAAATACTCTGACAGTGCTTCCTGCGCTGCTACTGAATTTACATTTTTAGAAATGATGTTTTAGTTGAGTTACTTCGGTTTAAGTTTGAATGTGATGAGAGAGAAGCATTAGTACCACAAAATAATACAAAGACAAATAAACACAGAGATGCAAACAGGTGAGAGGGGGAAAAAAGGTGAGAACATTGCGTGGAAAATATTTGTATTACCTCATATGTCAAAAACTGTAATTTTTCACACAAAAAAAAAAAAAATTTTTTTTTACATTTTGTTGCAACATTTTACAAAAATCAAGATTTGGTCAAAATCCCATGTTATAAAAGATGAAGTCCTATTTAAGACAATATTGGCGGATTAGACGGGAACGCTGACCTAAAATTCCCGCATCTCAGACCTCAAACACATAAAATATTACCATTTCTAGACATAGTTTTTGAAGTAAAGAGTAAAGAAAATACTATACAAAACTTATTGAAACAACAGTTCTTTATTTACCCTTTATTTATCATTGGATCCAAGCAAATCTCACAGGTGACCTGTTTTGAGCTAAAAAAAAAAGTGAGTTGTCACTGAAAGGTGAGGAGTTTGCATCTATGAAACATCATTTCTATTGTGAAATTCTATTGTTGCACACCACAAACCTACTGTGTGAACAGTGTAGTCTGAACAAATGACTCTTAAGAACTGATTCTTTTTAATGAATTAATCAAAAAGACTCATAAATCTATGGAAGCCCATTTTAGCCACTTAATAAAAAATCAAATAATTGCAGGTTTATATCTGACAATTCTGACTTTTTTCCCCCCTCACAATTCTGACTTATTTTCTCAGAATTGAGCTATAAAGTTCAACTTTGAGGGAAAGACTATTTTCTTACAATTTTCTTAGAAACACTTTATATCTCAGCAGTTCTGACTTTATGACTCGCAATTGCATGATTATATCTTGTGTTTCTATCAAACGATTCTGACTTTATAACTCGCAACTGCAAGTTTATTTCTCGGAATTCTGAGAAAAAAGGTCCGAATTGTGAGATAAAAAGTCATAATTACAGCGGCAGAAACAAGCTTCCATACAAATCAGTTTGAGACTACTCAAACTCAGTTGAAGTGGTTCTCAAAAGTCATGTGCATCCTCAGAAGTGAAATCCTTACAATTCCCATCCCTATTAACAAAACATGTTTGAACTGGCAGTATATTTCTATAGAAATCTAGAGAATTCTCATGTTATTCAAACAGATATAAAGAACAAATATTTTCATATTTGGTGGTGACTACTTTCTGAAATATTTTACATAGCAACTGTAATTTAATCATTTACAAGAACGGTACTCGGAGAGCGAGTTCTGACCTTTACTTTAAAATAGTGATGCACATATGAAAAATATGAAAAATCAGTAAAAACCTCCATTCATTTTCATGTCATGTGTTCAAAAGATAGCATCCAAAACAACAGATTCTCTATTTTTGATGCAGTGTGAACTGTAACATAGGTCTAAGGTTCTCGTCGCATGTTTTTTTAGAGGTTGGATTAAAATTAAATTCTGCCATACTGCCCTTAATACTTCTGATTGTGATGTCTACTTCATAATTATTGAGAAAAGTATGGAAAAACATGTTTCAGATCACTCAAACCGTATATGGAAATGGAGGCACCTTTATATGGTTACTAATGGGGTTTGATGGTCACCTAGTGGAAAAGCTTGGTACTGCGTCCAAACAAAATCTCACTGAAAGCTCATTTTTTGAGATATCAACCTCAAATTTGAAACACAACTTGTTTAGATTTTCTAGCCGTTTTAGAGTTAAAACATGTTTTGTAAAATATATATTTTATATAAAATATCGATATTTTAATTTTTACATTTTATATTTTCATAAACTTAAACTTCCATAACTTTTAAGCACGCACTAGATGGACATGTTTGACCGTTACACTCTCATCTCAGATCTTTCAGCGTGAAACAGCATCTAAAAACATGGAAGAATTTCAGCTTTTTAAAGTGCCCCATTATGGATTTCTGAAAATGACCTTTCATGCCGTGTGTAACAGCTCTCAGTGAATGAAAACATCCTGCAAAGTTTTAAATCTGAACATGCACCGTGTATAAAGTTATTGTCTCTCAAAACAAAGAGTTGACTCTGAATCATTTAAACGAGTCGTTTTTAAAACGAATCCCAAGCCCTTCATGTTGACATCAACATGAACCATTAGCATATTGCCCGCCCACGTGTTGGTCTTTTCACGTTGGTCTGAATGAAATCAATCTGACCAATCACCGCAGATTAGCGTCACGCAAAGCAGGGGTTTGGAAAAACGAATAATTGAGTGAATCGTTTGGGAGTCGTTGAGCGAATAAGGTAAAAACAAATGCATATTATAAGACAATAAAAGTGTTTTTTGACCTTGCATGCATGTCAACCTGTTGTTGGGGACTCCCAACACTAAAATATGAACCTTTCATAGCCCATAATAGGGGCACTTTAAAAAACAGGTCCCTAGACCTTGTGTTTTTCCCCATTACATTGCCCGTGTGTGGCCCCAAATAATGTCTGAATAGCATCAACATGTAAGTGATATCAGTTCTTACTCTGCTTTCATTCAGTTGAATCGCCAGATCAGACTGAACGAGCTTCTGAAGGAGCACTCGAGCACAGCCAACCTCATTGTCATGTAAGTACTGACCACACATTTAACACATAAAACACTTGAAAGTATGTGACCCTTGTGAAGCACACAGGTGCCTTGATTTGATTCACCTGAGTATCTGATTCATTTGGGTTTGACAGAACCATGCCGCTCGCCAGGAAGGGGACGGTGTCCAGCGCTCTTTACATGACCTGGCTGGACACGCTATCTAAAGATCTGCCACCGATTCTTCTTGTCCGAGGAAACCATCAGAGTGTTCTGACCTTCTACTCGTGAAGAGAACGTGAAGGGACTGTGTTACAATCAGTACATTTGTATATTGACCAGATTTGTTTGCCGTCGCCAAATCGACTGACAGTATTTTTAATATATTGAGCTGAAATAACCAGTGCTACAGAAGTGTTCAAGTTTATTTGTTTATATATCTTTAATGTAAGGACACTTACCTAAAAAAAAAAAAGCAGATTAAATGATGCTTGAAATAAATTTAAAGAGACAGTTCACCCAAAAAATGAAAATTCTGCCATCATTAACTCAAGTTGTTCCAAACCTTCAAAATATCTTTTGTGTTGATCAAAAAAAAAATCCATACAGGTTTGGAACGACATGACGGTGAGTAAATGATGACAACATTTTAATTTTTGGGTGAACTAACCCTTTAATGTTCATTTTTGCACTAACACTTTTGTTAACTCAGAACATTGATGGCATTTTTCATTGCCAAGCCTGAAATGAAATTCTTGTCATTTTTCAGTCAAACTCGCTCTGAACAGAGGCTGTATTTGAGCTTATCTTCATCCTATCTTCAAACGCCGTCTGTTCCGGCTGCTGTTCTTAGATTAGATTTACTAAGAACCTACTAATTCTGATCATTCTGGAGAAAGTGGGTTTGCACATGTCTTAGTGCCAATGCAACACTGTTCTAGACAAGAGAGACATTGAAAGATGCAATGCAATGCATTAAATAAATGGCATGATTTTAACTATATTATTTGTGTTTTCCATGCATTATTGTATCTATACATATACATTAAAACAAAAACTGTAAAATTGCAGTTTTGGAGCGCCAAAGTTGCAGCTATAAACTCTGAGAAATTTTTAGTCAGGGTAATGGAAAATGCAACTGCTAACTAATACACACAAATACACCATATGCCCTTTTTATAGTGTAGCTCATTGCACTTTTTTGACTTTTAATTTAATTAATTTTAGATTGAAACTCTGAATTGAGCAGAAATGACAGAAACAATTGTGGCAATTTAAAGGGTTTATGCAGTTTGATGAAGCTAAATTTATGACTTTAAGACTTTTTTAAGACCAAGTATGGAATAAATTGAAGGGAACACAATATGTCAAGATGTTCTCTTATAATGTACATGTCTAAGGGGGTTTTTCAATGCACATGTCTGAAGAATCTTAAATCAAAATACGTTTACTTGAAATGCAACATGACTTTAGAAAAGAAGTCTTGTTTTCTGAGAAACTGATCAAAATAAAACAAGAACAGATATCTGGCAAAATCAACTTAATTCAGAATCAGAATTAGCTTTATTCGCCAAGTGTGTGCAGACATGCAAGGAATTTGTTGTGGTTTTTAAGGTGCTCTTGGTACATACATGCATACATATCTGACATGAGAACAGAAAACATTTAAATAGTAAGACTTAACAATAAATAATAATAATAATAATGTGTATGAATCTGGAACAGATGATTTATGCACTGATTTGTGCATAGAGAAAACAAGTTTTCATATTACATTGATAGATATTTGTACTTGTTTTAAGCTTAAACTCACTTTATTTACATTTACATTTACATTTACATTACATTTAGTCATTTAGCAGACGCTTTTATCCAACGCGACTTACAAATGAGGACAATAAAAGCAGTCAAAACGAACAAAAGAGCAACAATATATAAGTGCATGCCATGTAGACAGAGAAGAGAAGTGGTCCAAGTACTGAGCCCTGAGGCACCCCAGTAGCTAGATGTTGCGACTTGGACACCTCACATCTCCAAGATACCTTGAAGGACCTATCTGAGAGGTAAGACTCAAACCGTATTTCGTTCAATATTTCAAGACATTTTACATTTGGAGTAAGTTTATCTTGATTTAATGTTTTGATGTTTAGAAAACAAAAATGCTGAGGAAGATATTCATGCTTTGCAACATTCAATGACTTAATGACTCTACTGCTCTGATTTAACACTTTTTAAGGCCTTAATTTGACGACACGACTTTTTAAGAACTGCAGAAACGATGTTGCTGTAACTTATTGATGGATTCATTTGCAACACAACCGCAATCAAAACACTACACATGTTGATCCAAGATGTATTAATGTGTGCAGCGTTTCACCAGCACCATCTCTATTAGCACTCGTGTGTGATTAATACCCTCCCATCCACTTGATTTAGGATTCATCACCGTTTTCTGTCAGAAATCCTGTGGAGAATGTCAGTCAGTTCCTCCCTTCGGCAGAGAATCAAGACGCACGGAGCGGATCCGGATGACAGCGGGGATGACTGGGAAATCGGCGTTGGGAATCTGATCATCGACCTGGACGCGGATTTGGAGAAGGATCGACAGAGATTGGAGATGAATCGCGTTTTGAGCGTTAAAAGCGCAGCGGAAGGTCGCGAAGCGCTGGAATACAATTGCGCAAACGCAGGAGGCGCCGCGTTCGACGGCCTGACGCAGCCGTTCCTCTGCAAAGAGCCCAAGAAATTCAAGCTGAAACGAAGGAATTCCTCGATTCGATTCCCGTCGCTGGAGATTGTGAGCGGCATTCCCAAAGCATGCGTCGGTAAGCGGCGCGAGGCTCAAGGACGCGGCGGAGAGATGAATTCAGCACCAGCGCCGGCGGACAGCGACGAACCGGCGCCGCTCGGCAGAACCAAAGACGGCAAAAAGGGCAAAACCCAGAGCAAAGGAGTGAAAAGAGAGAAAGACTCGGCTAAGACACGGAAGGAGAAGCCAAGCGATGAATTTGGCCCGCTTTCGGAGAACGGAACGGAGAATCTCATCGGCAGGGGCGGAATGGACGCGGCTATTGTTGACCACACAAACACCGAGGAGCACAGCCTAAGAACGGTAAGCTCGCATCTTTCCCTTCCATGCAGCACGATTGGCGCGTGCGATCACATACGAATCTCGCTACTGCGTTATGAAGCAACGAGCGCGAGGCTGTAGGTTGAGCCGATGGCGGATTCAGTGTTTGTGCACTTGAGAATCACGCTTCCAAATGCGCTAAAAAAAAAGCAAAGGTGCTTCTTTGTGCGCTATGCGCGAATCTCAATGCAACCGGCGAGATTCGTCAAACGCAAAACGAGCACCAAACACCTTCCGTGCAATGATGGATTTATATAGCGATATATCAACATAAAGAGGTTGTCTTTTGTTTGTCAGCCATTTCCTTTGTTAACGCAGCCCTTGTGAAATTCTTCACGTCTGTTGCTATTGGAAACCTAAGCATCATCTTGAGAATCACGCTTCCAAATGCGCTAAAAAAAAAGCAAAGGTGCTTCTTTGTGCGCTATGCGCGAATCTCAATGCAGCCGGCGAGATTCGTCAAATAGCAAAACGAGCACCAAACACCTTCCGTGCAATGATGGATTTATATAGCGATATATCAACATAAAGAGGTTGTCTTTTGTTTGTCAGCCATTTCCTTTGTTAACGCAGCCCTTGTGAAATTCTTCACGTCTGTTGCTATTGGAAACCTAAGCATCATAATTCCCTCTGCTTGTTTTGGACAAAGACATACTGGCTTGTTTAAAGCCAAATTGCCTTTCGTGTGCTATTTACATTTTAAATATAGAGACAAGCTCCACCCCCTCCAGTCTTGGCCATTCTGCTCTATTGTCCCTTATCTAGATGTCTTTTTGCATTTTGCCTTGATTCCAGTGACATCGCTCAGATAGACATCATTCACGAGGCTATTCTGACATGCTGTCATTGCTGTAGGAGCTTTTGTGTGTTTTGCTTGATCACTTGATTGCAGAATTAAGTCAAATATTTTGATGCAATTGATGAACAAGAAACTGGCATGCAACTGTATTATACTTCAGCTGGCACTGTGTTTGTGCTCTCTTTCTCTCTCCAGTTGAGTGTTAAGACGCGGTCAGTTGGAACTAACACACAGGAAGCCGAGAAAGCCCTCGAGTCCAGCTACATGGAGCCATGTCAACCAGGAACGAGTGTCAATCTAGAGGGTATTGTGTGGCATGAGACGGAGGAAGGTGAGAGCTTGTTATTCTGTGCAATGTTCCACACATATAAAACAATATGCTGTAGTAAAATTGTCTGCATGCATGTGCTTTCAGTTAGTATCTCGCATCACTATTTCTTCTTCACCACATTATGAATGACTGCATTCAAATTGGTTTCACTGGATATGTGATGAGTGAAGGGCGAGTTTTGTCATTAGCTCCACAGGACTGCGTTTTCAAAGCAGCTGTGAGACGGAAGCATTTGAAGGAAGAGGAGACACTGGTTGCATATTGATTGAGCGAATTAAAATTGCAGACCACCATCTTATCAAGCACAAACGAATGAATCCATTCGAAAATACAGTAAAAACATCAAGATATGGCTAAATCTAATGGTTTTATTTGGTGTTTGTAGAAAATGTTTGAATCTTTTGGAATATTTTGGGTGCTTTTTACTTTTAATATTTCAGAGGGACTCATTATGTGACTGTTTCTCTTTGATTTCAGGAGTTCTAGTTGTGAATGTCACATGGAGGAAAAGGACCTATGTGGGCACTCTCTTGGACTGTACCAAGCATGACTGGGCTCCACCACGGTAAAACACTTCCCTTTATTCTTGAATGCTTTACTTGTAGTGTATATGTTAGGGATGTTCATCTCCATAACTGAGGCTGATGCGATACGCATCTCAATGCATAGCCAATGATGCGATACATTAAAGATACTTATTCCATAGTCTGACTAAATACTGGATTCTGATTGGCTGGCAGGTATGCAGCAAAACCGTTTAATGCACAGGTAGTTCCAGTTTAATCACCGTTCCATATTAATGCGCTGCTTTAATTGATGCACAAAAACCCACACACATCACTCGCACACACACAGAGAGAGAGAGAGTCAGAGATCGCAGATTGCGATGCGCACACACATAAACTTATCAACGCTTCCCCCTGATTTTTATTAATAAAATAGCCAAGATACTAGATCGCTACATTATATTCCTCAACAACGAGGTGGTAAAATCGCTATTTTTGAAGTAATTAGATGTTTGTTGAGATAGACGCGCCGACGCAGCACGCAGGTAACGCACACACAACTATCATCTCTCTCATTCTCTCTCTCGATTGATAATTAATTGAAATAAATGCTATAACTCATTCAAATAAATGTGATCTTACCGCATTATTTAATCTCTGTGTCTGATTTGAAGCGGGCAGAATGCTAGAGCTAACGAGCCGTAACTGACGAAAATAACAAACGTCATTTTTTCCCTTCTGGTCAAATATTGCACTGCAAAGAGCAATACTAGTTTTAACTTGTCTATAACTTGGCAAATGACCATGGAATAAGTGGGATAATCAACGGCTTGCTGTGCATTCAAGGATTTTAAATGCACTATGTGGGTGGTTCTTGGCCTCCACGTCGTGCATTTAAAATCCTTAAATGCATGACAAGCTGTTGATTATTCCTTACTTATGAAGCAGCTACTGATGCAATGTGCTATGATTCACTCCAATTACGTTGCAGTGCGATCCGATTTCAATTAGATTCAATACAATGTGATTCAATGCAATACAATGCAATTGAAAAAAATATGATGCTATGCAATTCAATATGGTACAGATGGTTTGCTTTTATTTCTTTGGTTGATTGTAATTATTTGGTGGAAGATGCAGCTCTACCTCTGCCATGTTAATTTATGTGACTCTCAGGACACGCCTCTGGCTCTGTAGTTGTAACGTGTGGAGCGTGACAACAGAGTTGAGGATCCAAATGCAACACCAGCAAAACAGTAATATCCCAGGCAAATCCAAAAGAGTAATCCAATAAATAGGCAATGGTCAAGGCAGGCAGCAAACAATCAAAAACAAGGAAACAGTCCAAGATCAAAAACACGAAGGCAAGGAAACAGGGAAAAACAGAAACTTCTGCCATGTTAATTTATGTGACTCTCAGGACACGCCTCTGTCTCTGTAGTTGTAACGTGTGGAGCGTGACAACAGAGTTGAGGATCCAAATGCAACACCAGCAAAACAGTAATATCCCAGGCAAATCCAAAAGAGTAATCCAATAAATAGGCAATGGTCAAGGCAGGCAGCAAACAATCAAAAACAAGGAAACAGTCCAAGATCAAAAACACGAAGGCAAGGAAACAGGGAAAAACAGAAACTAGAAAACACTACAGGCTAAAAAGGCTAACCATCATCAGCGGTGAGCAGTGGTGTAGTGGAGGGTATACGCAGGTATACGGCGTATACCCACTTCTTTATCAGTCGGCTTTGCGTATACCCACTTCTAAATCCCCTCTTGGAATTGAGTGCCCTCTAGAGATGCTCATGGGCACTCCAGCTAGAGATCGTGACAGTAGTGTTGTGATACGTCATATTCACATAGCAGCAGTGGTGATGAGAGGACACACTTGAGAAACAGTTTAGAGAGGAGAAATCAATCTACATATAAAACACTGGTCACAAATTATTGGTCACTTTCTTACAGTGGTGGACCTTAATAATAAAAGTATACTTATATATAAATTAATTGGTTTTTACTGATGCAAATATAAATACAATACAAATTCTAACTTGTATCCGATGCACACTTTTTTAAAATCGATGCATCGCATCGTTAACTTTTATGCCGATGCACCGATCGGTGAATCTTGCTATCCCTAGTATATATACATTTAAATTAAGATTCAAGAAGTATTTTAGGTCAAGATTCAAACCTGTTTTGAATTTAGATCCGTTCATTTTAAGAAAGTTGATTTATTTACATACACTCATGACTCCTTGTTGTTCTTAACTAGGTTTTGTGAATCACCAATGAGTGACTCTGAAATGCCTTACGCACGTGGACGTGGTAAACGGATGCGGCTGGCCATACCAGATCAACCAGCTGTAGACCCGAGTCTTTCCAAGATACGAGGGCTAACTCACAAGAGGCGCGGTGTGGGAATCGGCAACAAAGGAAGACGAGGGAGTCTGAACCTCAGTGGCTGTAGGACACCAGGATACTACGCCGTGGATGACATCAAATCCAATCCACTTATGTGTGGAAAACGAAAAGGCAAAGCCCCAGCCGATCTAGATTTAAACTTGGTCTCGGATGACATTAGAAATGGGAATGGGAAAAGGATACGAGCCAAATCCAGGAGCGCTCCTTCCACCCCTCAGGGTAAATCCGACCCTGTGTTTCTTGATCAAGTTTGCGCGTCCCCAATGCTAATAGACTGTCCGCATCCGAACTGCAACAAGAAGTACAAACATATCAACGGGCTCCGTTACCACCAGTCACACGCTCACCTGAACAGTGACAGAAAGCAAGAGTTTGAGGTGGAGAGCGAGGACAGGCTTTCAGATTTTGATGAAGCACTCAGCTCGGTACCTTTTGATTCTTCTGAGAACATCATCTCCAAGAAGCCCAGAAGCATGTATAAACTCAATGCAGTCGGTTCTCCAAAGAGCAGGAAAGCATTGCTCAACAATGATAGCAGTCCCATAGCCAATGCAAAACTACGCCCAAATGTGGCAAGTAAAGACGGATCAATTGACGATCTGAGCAACCTCCCACTCATTTCCAACATGTCCGTTGTCCTTGAGAATTGCCTCATGACGGATCGTAACACATCTGTTGAGATGCCTAAGCTCGAAGCGGAGGGTGCTATTGATAAGAGGGACATATGTAACAAAGTTAAGAAAGAAGGGTTCACTGAGAGATGCTTAGCCAAGTCTCGAACCAATAGACTCATCAACGCTGCCCCTGCTCCTCCGAAGCTGACCGCTATTCCACCTGCTGCATTTTCCACTAAAATCACAGAAGTTTCTTCTCATCAGGCTTCTCCGACTGTTGCCCTCACTAAAGCCAAGAACCTCTCACTGAAACCCATCAAGCCAAAGCTGGACGTTATTGCACAAGTTAACATGGCCAACGCCACCGCAATCCTGAGCAAAGACAGTAAGAGAAAGGAAAAGCATCGATTAAAGGACAGGAATTGTAAAGATACCCGGAGTCCCAAAAGTGACCCGATTTACACAAAAACGGATGATACAAAGAGTATCGGGAAAGACTTTCCTGTGAGCCTCTTGAAAGAGCACTTGAGCAAGCAAGATGTTGTAAACGGTCCAAGTGAAATGCAAGAAAGCCGCATGGCGAGTATCAGAGCTGAGGCCGACAAGGTGTACACCTTCTCAGACAATGCACCGAGTCCTTCCATCGGGAGCTCTGCAAGAACGGACTGCGTCCCTCTTACAAACGGAGATGGAACGAGTGCTAAAACAAACAGTCCTGCATACTCCGACATATCCGATGCAGCTGAGGACGGTGGGTCAAACTCAAGGTCCAGAAGGAACTCGACACAAGATTCAAACTCAAACAGCAACATCAATCCCAAAATTCCCTCAATGAGTACCGCTCCCACGGTGACCCCAGGAAAAGAGATCCAGTCCACATCTCACGGCCATGGTTATGAATCCCATTGCATCCCAGGTTACATGCATTCTGGGCAAGCCAGTTCCACTTCGTTCCATAAGGTGGCCTCACCTTACGGTCGGACGAAGGATGATTTGAGAGATTTAAATGAGGATATAAAAAGCTCAGAATCCTCTAGCCACTCAAGTTCCCAATCACAGCTTCAGTACGCTGAAACGCACACAGCGCTGGCTCAGTCTTTGTACTATGGACAGTACAGCCGGGGTGTTTCAATGGACCAGAAGGTTCTAATGATGCCCAGCACCCACAGACCTCTCAGTGAGGCATGCTGTGGGGAAATGCAGTATAGCAAGAGTAGAGGTCAAGTTAGACGAGGATCTGAGCAAAAGGAACGAACAAAGGATGAGCAAAAACTGTTTATAAGCTCTCCTCAGTCGATTCATAAAGGGGCGAACTCTGTTAAGATTAACTGTGCAAAACCTGGCTTCATCTATGTGGATTTGGACAAGCAGCTGTCGTTTCAGCAGCAGCAGCAACAGGGGAAAACATCCCATATCTCCATGTCAAAAGAACTAGGGGTCCTCAAGGAATCTGAAGACCTCAGTTTGGAGAGTTCAAACTCAAAATCAAATGTGGACACAAATGTAACATTTCTAAATGTAAGTTACTGATGTTACTTATCATTTACTGAGGAAATGTTCTTTTAAAGACAATAACAGACTTCTAGAAATGTCCTTGGTTTTGCTGGAATATCAATCCAAAGTATGTTGTTTTGGAAATATGATCCTTAATCATCAAATGATCGAATTGCCAGGATTCTTTGATGATTGAGAGCATATTTATTTCTAAGACAATGCCATCCTTTTTTAAATTTTCCATGACAAAGAACTCATTAAACACTAGTTTCGCAGGGCTACTGTTTCATAACAAAGGGCTTCCCTGTAAGGTGTGTAATTTCATTGGTTGTCAGACCAGAAACTGTTTGACAGTAGATGTTCCTCTGGGTTTAGGCTTCAGAATCTCAGTCCTGGAGCCACTCTTATCAGTCCAAATATGTGAAGCAGCAAAATCAAGAGGTCAACAGGATCTCTGAGGAAATGAGTCTGAGTCCAGACAAGGGGAAAGATTGGCACATGCCTCTAGAGCCCGAGTCCATGCTGGAGTCTGAACACCAGAACGTCAAGTGTGAGATGGCTGCCGAGGTCATCGAGGAAAGTACCAGACCGGAGGTGGACGAGATAGCAGATGAGACGTCTGAAGACTCGCAGAACGCAAGAGGGGCCGCGTCGTCACCCCAGCAGTCCTTCATCCAGTTTCAGCACTCCTACCCCTATTTACACCTGTGTGAGACGAGCAGCAATGCTTACAGAGTGATGTCTCCAGCTTTGGTGCATAATTACCCAGGTAATCGTCTTCTGTACATCGTAAATATGACCCCAAAACTTTCATGTAGTGGAGCTTGTACTACAAACTACTTGTAAAGTGTAAGTTGTGTGTTTTCCATTCTAGGTTTCCATTACCCTCTGTATGGAAAAACGGCAGGGAGAGAGGATTCAGAAGGGGTACAAAGTAGCAAACCAGTAACAGATTCAACAGCATTAGAGCTTCTGTCACATCCTCTCCTGCCGTATCACGGCAAATCTCCTGTTGTATGTATCTCACTTCAAAAAACAAGTAAACCATTTTAAGTAAGGCTTATAATATGGGCCTAAATGTGGTCTATACAAACTGTGAAGCTAAAATTGTTCTGGATAGCAGCATCTGCTAAATACCCACAATGTAAATACAGAGTTCTGGCATGAAACTCTAGATGGCACAGTCCGATAGGTCTAACTCAATCTGACCTAATGACATCATTATCACATGGCACAGCTGATTGGTTCTCTTCTGTATCGGTAGCCAATGAGCTCGCTGCTCAACATTCAAATATATGACTAGTGCTTGCCGTAACAGTTGCAGCTTGCTTCAGAAACCCTCCACCTTCCCCAGCTCCACCTGTATAGATCTGCTACGAGGTGATTCATGTATGCTATATGGGGGTTATTTCATGTATGTTATATGTGCAGCAGCAGCATTTCTTACATGCTCACAGCAGCATGTTGTGGATGTATTGGCAGTAACAGGTCTTGGTACTTGCTCTGCCGTAGCAGCAGCATAGCAGATCTATTCCGCCAAGACCAAATACATTAACATTGTCATGTACATTACCATGTCAATCCCTTCAAGAGTTGTCATGACAGAAATATAGTTCCTTCAGGAACATCCAGACACACAGCAATAAAATGTAAAGTACAAAAAATTTATGCTGGCAAATTGTTGGGAATTGTGTACACAATGGACTCACAAAACATGTTTATAGTGATGCACTTGAAGTACTTAAATAAATGAATTAGACAGTTGATCAATGTGATGGTTTCACGTAGGTCCTTTAACATTTTACATACTGTATGTGTCCTGTTGTCCAAAGACAAGTTGACAGCACAGAGTATTCCTTCAAATTGTTTACGTACAGTTAAAGGGCTTTGACAGTCTAACCAAATGAAAATATATGACAATCAGAGACACATATTTTCTTCAAAGTATTTCAAAGTTGTTTACACATTATGTTTTACTCCTTCAGCCTGGAGAAAGAGGGTCTCCAGAGCAGGAACGCGAGACTGAACGGGAGAGAGAATCGGTTCCCTTCGGCCGCCACCTTCAGGCGCATCATCTCACTCACCTGGGCATGAGCTACACTCTGGTGTCTGGCCAGTATGACCCCTTTCAAGGTGAAAAGGTCAAAAACAACTGAACTATACTACACTACTGAACTCACTATAGCCTATATTAAAGGGCTTATATCATGAGGAGTCTTGTAACACAAGAGTTTGTTGTGCTATTAAAACATACAGCGCAACCCGAGTTCAAATCCCGTCTTGTGGTCCTTTACCGATCCCGCTTCCCTCTCTCTCTACCCTGTCTGCTCTCTACTGTCTTGTCCGAATAAAGGCATAAAAATCCCATAAATTTAATAAAAAACATACTGTAACATTCAGGTCTGTAACATTCACAATGGTTCCTCTCCAGTCAATGAAGAGCATGGCATCCATCTAAACTAATCTGCAACACTGACTCTGAACTTCTGTAACTTTATGACAGATGAATGTAAACAGGTACATGAGCCACAAGTGCTTTTGCCATGTCACATACTAAGAGGACGTGTACATATCAGTCCTATGCCAAATGCACGCTGCACGACTCAAGCATTTTGACTCATGAACCACAAACCCTCTCTCCATATTGTCAAGAATCAACTCTCCCGTTGCTGTTTGTGTGAAAATATAGCAAAAATTCACCATTTAATTCTAAGTGCAAGAGAGTGGGGATGCTCATGAAAAACTAAACAATGAATGGTTTTGGGTGCAACTCAAGGGAACAAAATTGCTTGATAAAAATGATATGAGGCCTTTAAGCATGTTTACAGTGAAGAATGCATGTGGTTAGAGTTGATTGTAATGTTCTGTGATCTATGATCCTTCAGGTTTGAGCTCTGCGGCGCTGGTTGCAAACCAGCAAGTGACGACGACACAGACCTGCTCCAGCGGTGAGAAAACAAATGCAATTACCTCTGCAATAAAATAAATTCCTGTAGCTCAAACAGTAGATCATGGCACTAGGTCATGGGTTCGATTCCCAGGGAATGCATCGGGGTTGCCAATTTGGTTTTTCAGCAGATTTGGGCTATTTTTACACTGTTGCCGTGGGTTGTTTTTTAGTGCACGATAGGGCTGTCAAAATGGCTGAAAAACTAAATTAGAATTTTGTACTTAAATATTATTAATACTCGAATTATATTCAAATTTAAAAGGCATAATTTCAGTTAGGGGGGAAAAAAGCTTTTGGCTTCTCTCCTGAGGCCACAAGAGGGCGCATCGAGCAAAATATTACTAATGCACGTTTCTTCAAAGCAATAAAATAACAAGACTATCTTTGAAAAAAGTGCATAATGTTTAAAATAATGTTTATAAACCATATATATAATTAAGTTGCTTAAACAATTAGAAACAAAACAGCATCATGCATGTATGCATAGTTTAATACAAAGGACCGAAAGCCAATCACACAGAGTACTTTTTTCCATTTAAAAACATGAGATGCAGTTGGATCTCAGTTGGAGTTGGA
Organism: Sinocyclocheilus rhinocerous; assembly: GCF_001515625.1. Classification (NCBI taxonomy): domain Eukaryota; kingdom Metazoa; phylum Chordata; class Actinopteri; order Cypriniformes; family Cyprinidae; genus Sinocyclocheilus; species Sinocyclocheilus rhinocerous. Next base: position 522,401 of record NW_015626376.1, read on the forward strand.
GCCCCGCCACAAAGTCTCGAGATATTTTTTTCAAAGTTGAATTGCATTAATTTTACATGGCTTTCTAAACATGCGGCTCTTTTGTGCGAGACGCGAGTGCAAAGGTGATAGATGTCCCTCTAGAAAATGCGATAAATATGCGTTCTGTGTGAACGGCTTGGTTTCAGTTTTGCCATAAACAAGATCTTCTCCGCATTGTTCTCTTTTTCCGCAATATTTTGAATGAACAACGCAGCAGTGCCGCATCTAGTGGCTTCAACTGGACAGGCAACACATCGCCATCGCATCTCGTGCGCCACTGATAAGGCTGCCTGATGCACACCTAAAATGCACACCTAAAATGTGAATTTTTACATTAAATTCAACGAATATTTCAAATTCTATTTTTTTTTTTGACAGCCCTAGTGCACGGGTTAAAGAAATCCCACCCCAGGGAATGGTAATTCAACTGAGAGGACCGAACGGAAATTCAAAAACCGCCGAAAAAACGTGGTTGGGCTAGTTTTGAATAGCAATTGGGCTGGTTGTGTTTCGCACAATCCTGGCAACCCTGGAAATGTACACCTTGAATGCAGCGCAAGTCGCTTTGAATAAAGGCGTCTAACAAATACTTAACTGAATTGATTGATTGAACTTAAGCAGTTGAACATTTTTAGAGTTATAGTTTAGAGTCATGTGGTCTTTAATAATGTTCTCAAAGCATTGTAACAAAAAAAATATTTATACATCATTCATGGAACGTTTTTCTGAACCGTTTCAGTTGGATGCACATCTAACTTTTTTTAAATGTTACTACTTGTTTCAGAACGAAGAATGTACAGAATGTTTGCAAAATGATCACTTCCTATAAGTTCCTATAATGTTTAATTGTATAATTAGACGTTTTGACCATTCAGCGTTTTCATAACTCACTGGGAACATCAGCAAAACGTTCTTAGAACATATTTTTGTTAGCTGGGTTTCTTATTGTCTGTTTAATCTCAATCTGCAGAAAACGACGGGAAGATGTGAGATGTTCCCGACTCACGCAAGGATTCACAGACATCAATTCCATGGTGTTACACATCGCCTCCATTGGAGGCAGCGACTAATTTCATTTCTAACCAATGAATGTACTAATAGAGGGCTGCAGTGGAACTAGACATGGCTACACGGTGACACGAACCTGAAAAACATTTCCTTCAGGTGCCAGTTACAAACAAGGTCTGCGTAAACCCTCTGGTCATTGGATTTTGCCTGTAAATGGCTACATCTAGCTGTTTGTATGCACTTATATTGTCTTGTAACCATACTATTGAATGTATTTGCTATTTCATCACCTCTATGTGGTAAAGGACGGGTTGCAATAGATTCTAAGTGACTTTAAGGTGGCTCGCTCCGCATTGACTTATTAACATGAATATACTGTTATTAACAGCCATTAATCTATTGTATCGTATAAAGTGGATGTCACTCGACAGTTCATCTCAGTGCCATACAGTATTATCGTGATGTACATAGTTGTACATAGTTGAACAAAGCTCAACAGCGACTATAACTAGCTTATGTACCTTTGTATTGATTCAGTGCAATGTATGGTTGTCTACCCACCTCACCTAAACGGCAGACGTAGTCCATTGTTACTTCAATAGTAATGCATAACTAAATATGTTTACAAGTGGTTTTCTGGACAGAAAGTCAATGGTGTAGGTTGGTTGAGTCCCGTCATTAGGTTTTTCTTGATGTCTGCTATATCATCAAACTGCAGTTGCTTTTTATACTGTCTCTGCCTTAACATGTTTGGCAATCCAAATAAAAAGTCAAGGTTGTTTTTACATGCTGATGGTTGTTTTTGTGTGGAAAACCATTTGAATGTGAAAGTATACCCTGTTGAAAAAACCAGCATATGCTGGTTAGGTATGTTTTGACACTGGGATGCTGGTTTAACCTGGTCCTTTGCTGGTTTAAGCTGGTCCTTTGCTGGTTTATGCTGGTCCTTAAATATGTCTGCAAAGGCAAAGGACCAGCATAAACCAGCAAAGGACCAGTTTAAACCAGCAAAGGACCAGCATAAACCAGCAAAGGACCAGCTTAAACCAGCAAAGGACCAGGTTAAACCAGCAAAGGACCAGGTTAAACCAGCAAAAAACCAGTTTAAACCAGCAAAGTACCAGCATAAACCAGCAAAGGACCAGCTTAAACCAGCAAAGGACCAGCATAAACCAGCAAAGGACCAGTATAAACCAGCAAAGGACCAGCATAAACCAGCAAAGGACCAGTTTAAACCAGCAAAGGACCAGCATAAACCAGCATCCCAGCGTCAAAACATACCTAACCAGCATATGCTGTTTTTTTCAACAGGGTAAGTCGAGTTTACAGTAAGAATATGAAAATAAACCATGTTTCAGTAAGTCAACAAGTTATGTTCCCACTTAAATACAATATTGTTCTTGTTACTACACGTCCCAGCTAACAGAGAACGTTCTCACAACATTCTGGCAAGGTTTTCTCAAAGTTATAAACAGATGTTCTTCCAGTAACATTCGTTCAGTTATCTGGTCTTTAAAAATGTTCTCGCAATGCTAGCACAAAAACATTATACGTTGTTCATCTAGCTTTTTTTGAAACGTTTACTCTTTTCAGAACGTTCAGGAAACATTCAAAAGTAACGTTCCCACAACGTTTGCAAATTAATTAAAATGGAATGTTCCTTTAACGTTTGCATAGCCAAGAAAAAAAAATACAGCATTTAAAAAACTGGACGTTTTGATCGTTCAGGGAACATTCAAACAAATCGTTCTTAGAACATATTTTTGTTACCTGCTGTAAAATCATAATAAATTAATATAAGATCTGCGTAAACAGATCTGTTTTACTGTGAAAACAACTGTTGAAAATATGGCACTTTACAAATAAATAAGTGGATATTTCATGGCACTTATATTTACAATGATATTGAATGATTTCCAAATACATAATACATGGTATTTACACAGTACTAGAATATATTTAAGAGAATACCGTGACATTACCACGGTAAATGTGCAAAAAAACATGGTATTTTCTGTGAGCGGTACTTTTGGCGGTAGTTACGGTTACCATGGTAACGATCATTTATATGACTAACGTGTAATGCGCTCATCCCGCCCTGCAGAGGGAGCGCGACTCACACGCTGCTGTTTCCGGCGGAAGTGCCGCAGACTGACAGTACTGTCGTTATTTGAACACAACAGACGCGCTAAAAACAAACAACAGTTCAGAAATCATCCTAAAATCATTATGAGAGTGATTAATTAACGCAGAGAGATGAGATGGCTTCAAAATCAGAGCAGCTGCTGATTGTCGTTTCTGTTCTCGAAGGTAACAGCGAGATTTGTTTGTTTATTATGACTCCTGCAGTAAAATCAAAGCGAATGCAGTATCGTGAATTATTAAAGACGGTGATTTCTTCATATTAATCACCTGTGATTTTCGAGGCTAGACATGCTTATTAATTATATGTAAATATGTGTTTACTGACAGATATGTCACTAATCAAAGAATACCCTTCTTTCAGAGACATTTTGTATGTTTTTCTCATTGTAATCGCTGTCTGTTTATATTTATAGCACTTTTCCAGTGTATATTCCTCTGAAGCAGCACGACTGATCTGTGTTCTCTTCATCAGGCCGTCAGTTTCCCAGGAGTCCGCGGCACACGCTGGTAGTCGAGGCTTGCTTTGACGGAGAGACGTTGGCCACAGACCCCGTCGAACACAAAGAGCAGCCGCAGTTCTGCACTGAGCTGGCCTGGGAGCTCGACCGCAAGACGCTGCATCAGCACCGGTGAGCAATGATGGGAGAAACTAACCTTTTGAAGCTTCGGATCAATTAAACCAATTGCTCGCAAAGAAGCGCTCGAAACATGCATGCAAACAGCTTTTAAAAACCCATTGCAAATGTTTTATTGAAAGCATAATGCATTAAGCGCGATAAAAATAATAAAATACCATTAGTATGAAGTGTCTGTATAATACGTGGTTTTTAAAATATTTTACATGAATTTGCTCGGCTTGATTTGTTCGTTTAAATGAGAGCTTGTATATAGAGGCCAGTAAGAAACAACAACTTCTCATCCTTTTAATTACACAGATGTATCATTAAAAATGTCTATTAAGACGATTAATCTGCGATAAGAGATGCAATCGATTAAAGCTATCGATGGTCGATTAAGCAGTTAAATTTTTGACGAGGCTGGATCTTTGGCGAAAATAATACACTAACGTACAAATTACGCTTTTAATGGGATCCAAACTTTAAAAGTACATTAAAACAGAAACAATACAAAGTTAGTTTGTATCGAAATGTAATAAATAAGTCATGTTTAATTATCATTTCCCCAGATAAATGTTTCATATCGGGCTCTGTGCTTTGACACGGCTGCGGGACACGAGCAGGACAGATATTTCTTTATTTTTATTTTTATTTATTTAGTCATTTAGCAGACGCTTTTATCCAAAGCGACCGTTAATCCTAAAAAATAACACTTACATGCTAAATAACAACAACTTACTTGCACATAGTAAGAAATGGTTATAAAAACTGAAACAGAAGCGAAACAAGTAATAGGAAAGAGGAGAAATAAAAAGCGATACTTATCCCGGTAGAGTCGATGGTCTTTACACTCTTCGGCTCCACACAGTAAACAAAACAAGCGTTTCCTAGCAACGACAACTGCACTAAACACTAATGAGACAAGTAAATACACTTACGAGCTGCTTTTAACTCCACTGATATATATATATATATATATATATATTAGTGATTAATCGCAATTAATCGTTTGACAGCACACACACACATATATATATATATATATATA
>NW_015626376.1:527377-529352 GCF_001515625.1 Sinocyclocheilus rhinocerous
TCCTACGACTTATTAATTTGTGGCCACTGTCCATGTTTCATTAATTTGTTCTCTAGAGAACCCATGATTTAACTAAAATGAGTGAACAAATTAAGTTGAATTCTTAATTCATGGCCACAAAATCTTTCATTTCCCTTCCCGCATGTTTACCACAGTAAGAGATGCGAAAACAGTGATTAAAAGTGAATGACAATAGAATAAACCTGCAAAATTAGAGGGTGAGACAGTGAGGATTTGGGAAAAGAAACAATAAATGTTATTAAATTTGTGACGAACCGGCAAAACTTTTTGAGTGGCTTTTGCACATGCTGTCATGCCGGTGACTATATGCCACTGCAATTGATGCATTTTGCGGTATTAAGGTTAACGGTTAATCGATTAATCGATCGTTAGGGCTGTCAAAATGGCTGAAAAATTTAATTCGAATTTTGTACTTATATATGATCAATATTCGAATTATATTCAAATTTAAAAGGCATAATTTCAGTTAGGGGGAAAAAGCTTTTGGCTTCTCTCCTGAGGCCACAAGAGGGCGCATCGAGCAAAATATTACTAATGCACGTTTCTTCAAAGCAATAAAATAACAAGACTATCTTTGTAAAAAGTGCATAATGTTTAAAATAATGTTTATAAACCATATATAATTAATAAAGTTGCTTAAACAATTAGAAAAAAAAACAGCACCATGCATGTATGTATAGTTTAATACAAAGGACCGAAAACCAATCATAAAGAGTACTTTTTCCATTTAAAAACATGAGATGCAGTGGGATGCGGAAAAACCGCCATAAATTCGAGACATGTTTTTTCAAAGTTGAACTTGCATTAATTTTACATGGCTTTCTAAACATGCGGCTCTCTTGTGCGAGACGCGAGTGCAACGCTGATAGATGTCCCTCTAGAAAATGCGATAAATATGCGTTCTGTGTGAACAGCTTGGTTTCAGTTTTGATGCAAACAACATCTCCGCATTGATGTTCTCTTTTTCCGCAATATTTTGAATGAACAACGCAGCAGCGCCGCATCTAGTGGCTTCAACTGGACAGGCTAACAAACACATAATAATGCAACGACACTTACAATGTAATCGCATCTCGTGCGCCACTGATAAGGCAGCCTGATGCACACCTAAAATCAAATGTGGATTTTTATTTTAAATTCGTCGAATATTCGAAATTCAAATTTTTTTTTTTGATAGCCCTATTGATCGTTAATTTAAACGACGATCGATCATGGAAATAATCCAAAATTGACATCCCTACTACACATTGATGAAACTGATCCAATCAGGTAAAAACCATAGACACTGGTCAAAGACTATAGAATACCTAAGACGTGTCACTCGTATAGTTTTGAATGGGGAAAAATGCAACTCTCAATATGGCCGCTCAATCGCAGGAAGCCCCGCCTTCTGAATGAAAGAGCCAATCTCTAATCGGTAAAGTCAGCGCGTCGCTGGTTCAGTGCTTTGCCGCTGGGGGCGATCTCATTGAACTCGCATGATTCATGGGTTCACAGAGATCACTGCCCCCCAGCGGCAAACCATTGACATTTCAAAACGTTTGGAAACAGTTATGACGTAATGAAGCCTCGTTTACTGAAATCACGTGACTTTGGCAGTTTGATACGTGCTCCGAACCACTGTTTCGAAACAAATGATTCACAAAAGTTTCGAAGGAGTTCTGTTCGACTGATCCAGCTCAACATGACGAGCCTCAATCAGCGCTTCACTCTCACTCCGTGTCGTCTGCTTCTCCCACAGACTCCAGAGAACACCCATCAAATTACAGTGTTACGCCGTCGACTCCGGCGCGTCTGCGAGAGAGTGTGTGGGATACATCGTCCTCGATCTGAGATCAGTGCAAGAGATCAAACAGGTCAGATCGTCTGCTTTCTGATATTAACGTGCCAGTGCTCTTCTACACTGCCATTCAAAGTCAAGTCAAGTCAAGTCACCTTTATTTATATAGCGCTT
>NW_015626377.1:0-3220 GCF_001515625.1 Sinocyclocheilus rhinocerous
ACAAAAGAATAAAACCCATTATAATCACTGAAAGCGGCGCGGCTCAACAAATTCCCTTCAGTAAAATGATTCCTCGTTCTATTTCTGGCGTAGTCCAAGCTCTTTGCACCAACGGTCACGTCTGGTGTGACATGCTGTTGCGTTAAAATCTCGAGTTTTACTCATTCATCAGCTTGCTCCGATCCGGCGCTGCGTGGCAGCACATAATTTCAAATGTTGAAGATTCATCGTATAGACGTCGTATAGAGGTAAAGAAGACGGCTCATTAACAACTGAAAACGTTCGATCGATTGCGATGTTTACCAGATGCTACGATCTTTCACAGACGTCTCCTCTTTCACAGACTTCTCCGTGACGTACGTGTGCTATCTGGGGCCCTGACATTTGTGCTTTTTTCAGTTGCTTACAAACATTTGAATGGCTAAAGTTTAATAACACTGTAATCAGCACAAATTGTGCTACAATAATATGTGTGCAGCATGTATGTATGTGATTGTGTTTTTGAGAAAACAAGGTTTATGCGTGCTTGGTGAAAAACTACAATTTTAAAGTCACTGAAATAAGGCCATAAAACACATACAGAACATTTGTTCACAAGACTTTTGAGAACTGATCTTGAAGTCTAGAGTTTTTGCTTCAAAATTATGTGAAAATCATCTTACTCATTCACAGAAAACAATATATTGATTTAAATGTTCTAAGACACTTTTTGTGTAGAAAAGGTATATGCGAGCAGGCGTGAATGTTCATGTTCATCATTCAAATCTGTAAGTGGTGCCGCCGGCGCCACCGTCGACCCCATGTTTATTAGTTTCGTTTTTTTTATTTTAATTTTGTTTTGTTATTATTTTTTTATACAATAATATAGCGTACGTTCTGTTTATCAGTGTCCAGTGTACAGTAATTCTCATTTCATTTTATTCATCAATGCAGATGTGTATAAACTCAAAACGCTTGAAATTAGCTTCATCTCTCTGATTTCATTTTGCTTATTTCATTCAGTTTTGCAGTCTTCATCACAGATCTTGCTGTAAACAACAAAATTCATATTCAAACATTATTTGCACCTTGTTGGTTGATAAGGTTTGACAATCAATTTTGCAGGGAAAAAAATTACCTTGTCATGCTGTTTATTGCCATTAAACAGAGCTTGAATGCTAACAGTCTCTAACACCTGCAAGAAAAGTAGCTCAATGAAACAACGAGTATTGCAAAATCTAGCATACGATGTGTTTTACATTTAGAAACTGCTGTTAAACAGTGCCAATATAATTCATTCCAGATGAACAAACACCTCATGCAGAGATATCGCACACGCGTTGGCTGCTCACTGCTTCTGGCCACCGATTCTGATGCTGGATTTTTGGTCGTCCCAAAAGCTCTCAAAAAGGTTAATCTGGAATATCCGCCATAATATGAGTGAATCTAAAGGGCTGGCGGGAAATACGCTGGACTGAGCTGGTTAATGTGGAGACAAGTGTGCCAGCAGGGGATTTGCAAGAATTTCCTTGTCTTCATTCAAACTCCATCCTGTGCTCGGCTGTCGAGGAACAACACTGATTATGCCTTCATACGACAGGAGCAGCCATCAAACCACAAGTGGAGACAGCACCAACTCCACAACTGAGACACAGCCAATGTGCCAGGGATGTGCATTTGGGTCATTTTGACTGCTCCAGCGCTTGACAGATAAATCAGCAGAGTACTCAAGTATTCGGCGTGTGATGGATTCAGCGAGTTCCGTCTGCTCTATTTGTATGTAAACAGCAGGGGTGTAAAAAGTACCGGGAAATGGCACTTAATTAAGAGTGTGGGTACTGTCGAGCTTGTACTCAATTAAAACTCCAAACATCTAATCAAAAGCAAAAAATGTATCACATTTGAATAGTGCTTAATTATTCAAAATATGGATGAAATCAAGATGCAGGGGAGATTTTGGTAACACTATTACACACGATTAGGAAACACTACTCACTATTAACTAGTTGCTTTTTAGCATGCAAATTACTAGCATATTGGCTTTTTAATAGTACTTATAATCAATATATTAATGCATGACCATATTCCAGATACCTTAATCCTACCCAATACTACAAAAACTACATTACTTACTATAAGCAGCAAATTAGGAGTTTATTGAGGGAAAACTCTTAGTTAACTGTGAATATGTGTTCCCTAATCTATACTGAGATCTTCCTTGTTGAAGTAAAGTTTATACAGTAAATGAACCAAGCTCTCGTTCTCAGACGTTAAAACCACACTCATGAACCACATGTGTGTAAATTCTGTGCTTCATATATATTGAATTGCATTGCAGTCTGTGCGATGTGACAATCGCATTAAGCCACATTGCCGTATTTATATATATCGTGCAGCACTAGTTTGTTAGTCCCTGAGAATTCTGAGACTATGATTTATGATTTAATACAAATGTATCATAACAATGAATTAATAAAACTATAACTATTTAATCAATCCTTTAAAATGTAATCAAAATGAAAATATAACAATTAATGTGCAACAAAACGTTGCATTTTTATTTGTTGTCAAATAAATATAAATCCATATCCAGTAAAAATGTCCAGAGCTTATTATCATTAATCAACATAAATTTGATCGGGATATCGATGCAACATCATTTATCGCCTAGCCATAATTCAAACCTAACATTTCAAATTGCTGTAACATTAAATTCAGCAGTAGCTGCTTTTATAGATCGCTGACATTTAAATACTATTATTTATAGACTGAATGTCAATTTTTCCCCTCTATCTTCGGCAATGTCTATAATTAAAAGATACTACTTTAGGCCAAAGACTGTGTTGTGAGTGATAAAGCGTTTCTCCACAAGTGTGAATGACCATAGATGTGGCCAATGACATTTCACCATGAAATTGATTTCATTTGTGGTTTTAAGTGAATGTTAAGTAAACTCCTTTGAAGCATACTTTGATTGGCCTGTTAGCTCAGGAAGATTTATGTCAAGACAACAAGCATAATACACACTTTTTGCTAAGGTCTAAATCCATTTTTAAAATTGTTTTTTTTAGGTTTTTTCGTGTACAACTGCTGTCCTGGCTCTAACCAACTTTCATTTTCAAAGTATACTAAATAATAGACCAGTTCAAAACTCACCCATGCGAGTCATTGGAAATCAAATTCAGTGAGCGAACATTAGGGTCTCAGTGAAGGGCAAAGAACATCGGTGTTACTTGAAAAG
>NW_015626377.1:3869-20467 GCF_001515625.1 Sinocyclocheilus rhinocerous
TGAATGTTGGGTAAAGACAGTCCTCCATGCTCTCTGTGTCGCTGTAAAATACTTTTGCGGATGCACAGATTTTTCCTGTTCCATATGAATGATGATATTAATTTGTCTAATAATGAGAAAAAAGATTTTGTCAAAAATATAGGTATGCATTGGAAAAGATATAGGAATCTGGGTAGAATATTAATTTTTATAATATTTATTCAGCCTCCTAATGATAATGGTAATGGGCTCCAACGTTCAAAGTCTTTTTTAATGGAATCCATCAGTGGGGGGAAATTTGCTTTGTACAAATATTTGTACTTATTAGTGATCCATATACCTAGGTATTTGAATTTATCTTTAGTTAATTTAAATGGTAAAGAGGTAAAAATAATCTGTCTAGCAGCTGTTACGGGGCTGACAAGAAATGAGACGTGCGGATCCATGTGCAAGCTTTTATTTAAAGCAGAAGAGGTCAGAAACACAGGCAGGGTCGATCAATGGCAAACAGGTATATGGCGGACAAGACACAAGAATAATCCTAGGGCTAGCGTAGGTCAACGATCGGCGAACAGAATCAAAAGGGTGAGACTAGAGGGATAAATCCAGGAAAACAGGCAAAGATCAGAAACAAAAAAAACAGACAGGGCAAGACTAGGCTAGGACTGGGAAACTAACGAGGGCTCTGTAAAGTAGCTATCACTGCTGGCGATAAGCGCATACAATACTCGGCAGTTTGATAGGAGTAAGATTGAGTGATATATAGTGAATGTGTGATTGGATACAGCTGTGTGCAATCAGTGCTGTGTGCAATCAGTACAATGGATGATGGGATATGTAGTCCGGGATGATATGCAACAGTTTGTGTAGTGCGAGAGTCAATGTAATGGAAAGGGTGACCTCTGATGGCAAGCAGACAGAAGTTCATGGACCGGATTCGTGACAGCAGCAGAGTTGATAGGCATAAACTCACTTTTCTGCATATTTGTTTTGTAGCCTGATATTTTTCCAAAAGCATCCAGTAAAGTCAATATTTGTGGCAGACTCTTTAATGGTTCAGATATATACAGAAGGGTGTCATCCGCATAAAGAGAAACTTTGTGTTCGGAATTTTCCCTCTGTATACCCTTAATATTAACATAATTCCATATTACAATGGCTAGGGGCTCAATTACCAATGCAAATAACAAGGGGGATAAGGGACAGCCCTGTCTGGTCCCAAGTTCTAGTGAAAAGAAGGGTGAGAGATTATTATTTGTGCGAATTGCTGCTACAGGTGAAGAGTATAAAATTGGGATCCATGATATAAACTTTGTCCCGAATCCAAATTTTTTGAGGGTATAGAAGAGGTAGTCCCACTCCACCCGATCAAATGCCTTCTCAGCATCGAGTGACAAAAGCACCTCTGGAGTATCGGATGGAGTGGGATGATGGAGGATGTTTAAGAGTCTACGTATATTATAAAATGAGTAGCGATTTTTAATGAACCCTGTCTGGTCATCAGATACTAATGAAGGTAATACTGTTTCCAGTCGGTGTGCTAATATTTTGGCAAATATTTTGCTGTCAACATTTAGCAATGAAATCAGCCGATATGAGCTGCATTCTGATACGTTTTTATCCTTCTTATAGATGAGAGATATAATTGCTTGTCTCATAGTCTCTGGCAACGAGCCAGAAGTGGAGGATTCGTCATAGACAGAAAGTAAAATAGGGGCAAGATCTGTAGAATTTTTTTTAAAGAATTCACTTGGAAAGCCGTCTGGCCCCGGTGATTTTCTGCTTTGCATAGAGGCTGTTGCTCTCATGAATTCTTCTTTTGATAAAGGACTCTCCAAATTTAAAGTAGATTCTCGATCAATAGTAGGGAGACTGAGTTTATTTAAAAAAGAGTCAAATAACGACTCATCCCTACTAGATTCCCAAGTATATAATTGTGAATAATATTCTCTAAACCGCTGATTAATGGAATGCTCTGCATTTTGTTGTCGTATTTGGTGTGCTAAAATCTTCCCTATCTTTTCACCATGTTCATATATCTTATGCCTGGATTTATTTAACAGATTTTCTATGTGTGTTGTACAGTGTTTGGTTCGTGAGCTTGCGCGTGCCTCAAAAGAGGGCTTACAATGACTTACAAAGATTCATAACAGCTAAGTTACAAGTATATGCACTACTTGCTTTATGCAAGCACTAAATAGAATAAATCACTATACAGGATTTACCCTATTATACTTTATCGACACGAATTGATAGGTGAAACAACAAACAGCCACCCACAAATAGTCTATAAACAAAGCATCAGGCTGTCTTTGAGTTCACATGAACAACGGTTAAAGTTACTCGTCGTCAGGCTACAGAAGAATACCATAATTCCTCCGTTCAATTAGGCCTAAGACATCGAGAGTCACGTAGACCTATAACAACCCAGCAAAAACACATAATTGCGAATAACATGCTTTACCTTAACTCAGAATCGACCACAGAGTCCAACGTTTATATTTTTTCTACGAATCTTTGAGTTAACATGTACTAAACATGAGTGGAATTTGCACCACAGCGCCCCCACACCTTGATGCTCATGACAAGAATAGCATGTATAGTTATCTTTATTGAAGGGAATTAGGTTTAACCTGGTTTTGTAGATAAATTAATAATTTAATTTAATAAATTAAATTCCGACTGGAGAGCCAGTCGTTGCCTAAATAAATCAGGTGATGAAGAATATGCCAAAACTCCCATCAAGTTGTAAAATATCATTTTCAATTTTTTTGAGCCGCTCCAGTCGCTTTTTCCTTGCTCTGGCACTATATGATATAATTTGGCCCCGAAGATAAGCTTTTAAAGATTCCCAAATTAAACAAGAAGATACTCCTGGAGTCTGATTACATGCTAAATATTCACTTATTTCTAATGATATGAATTTAACAAACTCAGCATCTGAGAGAAGCAGTGTATTAAATCACCATGGTTGATAGTATTTATACATAGTTGGCATATTTAGGGTGATTAATAACGGTGCATAATCTGATATTACTATTGCATGATATTCACATTTACTGACTAATTGAAGTAATTCACTATCTAAGAAAAGATAATTTATATGCGAATAAGTCTTATGAACTGGTGAATAAAAAGAGTAGCCTCTTCGGCCTGGATTTTGGAATCTCCAAACGTCAATCATTCCATAGGTTTTAAGAAGCTGGTTAATCACTTGTGTTGTACGAGTTGCTACCATAGTTTTGGGGGAACTACGGTCTAGTGAAGGTGACAGCACACAATTAATATCTCCTCCTAGTATTAGATGGTGTGTATCTATATTGGGTATTCGAGAAAAAAGACCAGTAAAGAATGCACTGTCATCCCAATTCGGTGCATATATGTTTGCCAAAACTACTGGAGTGTTATTTAGTCTACCCACTACTATTATATAACGACCCGCTGGGTCAGCCTCAATTTTTGACATGACAAATGAGACCGTTTTGCTAATGAGAATTGCTGTTCCTCTAGATGTAGAGTGAAAATTAGAGTGAAATAATTGCCCCACCCATCCTCCTCTGAGTCTGAAGTGATCAAAGGTGTTCAAGTGGGTTTCTTGTAGGAAGGCGATATCTGTATTTAGCTGCTTTAGGTGTGAAAGTACCTTTCTACGTTTCACTGGATAATTTAGAGACTTGACCTTCCAACTTACAAGATTTACCTGGCAAATGCCTGATATGTTGACTCCAGCATTCTGTAATTTAGCCATTAGAGTATTTGAATTTAGGTACTAAGGTTTTATTTGAAACAGGCAGAAGAGACCCCTTCATTAATGAAAAAAAAAAACGAAACAAAAAGTAGTATTAAATCAAGTGCAACAGTTACCCATTCCCAATCACCAACTAGAACATGGTGAAAAATTAACCCCTCGCAGCAATATCCACACATTAAGTGCTTTTTTGGGGAACTTTAGCTTCGTGTGTTGCTATGCACAAACATAATTGACAGAAGTTTTGATTGTCCAAATAAAAAAATTTATTAAAAAAAAGCATAGCGCATACTGTCTACAAGCAACTATTAAAACTTGTGACTTATAGATAAGCGTTTAGAAGTGTAACATTTACATAAGCAAAAAGAAATAACAGTATTCCAATAAAATGTTTCTGATTTTAACATTCTAACTATGATTATCAATAAAGTCAGATAGTTTTAATAATATTATCTCTCGATCCTCGTCCTCAAGGTTATGCATTCAGCCACAGTCTCTGTATAGGTGTAATGTTATGTATTCACTCAGAAATGATGGCATGAAGTGGGGATAGAGGAAAGATAGAAACATGGTATTTTACTTAACTGTTCAGTCCTTGTGATCGAGCCTCCTCAGAGAATATTATTTTTCACATAAGTCATAGCTTCCACTGCATCCTGAAACTGCTTTTCTGTTCCGTTGTGGGTGATTCGGAGTTTAGCCGGGTGGAGAATACCGTAACGGACACCCTCTCTGCCTCGTAGTAGTTTTCTGACTTCGTTAAACGGCGATCTTGCGCGGGCCACGCTCGGTGGATAGTCGGGGAAGATGAGTATTGTTGAACCCTTGTAATGAAGTGGTCCGGTTTCACGAACACGGCGGAGAATTTCGACACAGTCTTGATAGTAATGCAATTTTGCTATGATTGCTCTTGGTTTACCATCTGCTCGTTTTGCCTGGAGGGTGCGATGGGATCTGTCGATCAGCACATCTTTATCCATTTTTAGGGTGTCCTTAAGCAGCTTCGACACTGAAGTTGGGGAACATGCGCCAGATTCTTCAGCTACATTCAGTATGCGAATATTTGACCTTCGCATTCACCCTTCCATGTCCAAGCACTTCTCCTGCAGGCTTTCCACATTTTTCTCCAATCTGTGCACCGTATTTTGTAGTACTGTGATATCGTCCGAGCAGCCAGATAGCCCTTGTTCCATGTCTGATAATGTCGTTTTAATTGTTTCTAAGTCTGAGCGAAGAGCCGAAGCGTTGCTTGCTATCTCTGATTTAATTGCTTGTAGCTCTGATTTAACCATGTCAAATTCGTTTGACAGCACATTCTTCAGCTCTGTATGAAAGAGCGCGGTTATTTCCATCTTGATGGATGAAATTAGCTCAGCTTTAAAATCCATAAAGTCCGTATGTTCGGCTGATTCGGACATCATGCTAGGTGCGTTAGCATCCGTTTTGCTAGCAGCGGTTTTTCCCGTGTACTTGTATTTGCGTAGACTGTTCGCCATTTGGAATTGTAAAGGAACAAATCGTCTCATGTGAAGTAATGAAGTCTTGAGTAGTTGCAATGTATCATATTTTCGGTCAAGGCGCCTTAAGAAGTGGAATAAATAAATTTTTGTGCCGAGCTCACCAAACTTGCGACCTATTCCATTGCCTGCTCACTAGCGCCCCCAAATAATAGCCTTTTTAAACTGATTACTTTTTCTTTATTGCACTCTATATCAAATGTCTATTTTACAATCATGAATGGTCATAATATAATCTGTCCCCCCACAGTATTGTAATGAACACTAATCGAACAGAAAATAAAATCGCGATATAAAATAAAATCGCGATATAGTAGTGTGCTTATCATTTGGCAAAGGGTCGGTGCGGCGGGATTCACGCAAAGCGCAGTGTTCACGCATGCAGCTGATGATTGACGTCTCTATTCACAGTCAGCAAATACCGCATGCGCTGTGTGAGTTTAACCTGCTTATTTTATGACTCCTCCGTATCCAGTTTAAGTTGCATACATTTTGTTCTTGCATTAGTGTTACATTTGTAGCAATATACTAATATAAGTAAAATAACTATTTAACTATACAGTATTTTATTATTGTGTGTATCAAATAGTTAACAAAATCAAATGATTGGGACACTTTTTGTCATTGAAATGGCTTTGAAAAGTGTCCCAATCAACCTGAATTCACCCTACTCTTTGAAATCATGATTGCATTACAGTATGTTGTTTTAAACCGCTAGCTACTTTTTCAGAAGGGTAGCTTGAATGTATCTTAACTATTTTAATTTACGAGTAGCTTGTAGCTTGTCAAGCTACAGTTTCAGAGTAGCTTCCCCAACACTGCATTTTGTGTACCCATCCTAACAAAACGATAGCTGAAATGTGGTACTTTATTCACTAAAATAAGTTTAATCTTACCATATCCAAAAACTAGCTCACTCTGCTGTTATTTAATAGATTAAATGCACTAGAATTTTATTGAATAGTACATGGAGACATGTTTTTAATTAAAATATTCATATTAATCAAAGAATTATTCACTTTTAATGCACCTTATTTCGAAATGTACAGAAATACGTGCTTTCATATGTCGTTTAGTTATGATTATTTCATTTATTCACTATACTACTGTCTCATTTCAGTTTTAGTTTGACCCTAGTTTTGTATTTATTCCAGTTTATATGAAAAGGTTCATGTAGCGTGGATTAAAATTTGGCACTTTTATTTAGGCTTCAAAATTTAGGACAAAACGTGTACGTTTCATGAACTATGATTGAACACGGAGCTTATTTTTTGCGATAATCCAAAAGCCTATGGAAAAATCCCATTGGCTTTTTGTCGAGGGAAACCAGCGCTATGCTAACAGTCGATCCGCCTACAAAGTGATGTCATAGTTCCCCCACTCTATGAATCAGCCGTTTGAACGAATCGAATGAATGAATGAATGAATATATCAAAATAAATAGTTATAAAAAAGAATAAAAAATAAATATTGTAGAGTTTTGGTAATCAAACTATGAAGTATATTTCTAAAACTACTGTTTGTAATGTCTGTTTGGTGATTTTCTCATTTAACACTATAATGGCTTTAAATTTTGTTTTGGGGGTTATTTCACAGGTAAATGTAATGTACAATTGAATTGCATTTAATTGACTAATCTCCACATTATGTAATAAGGTTAAAAAAAGCCTATTTAATAACTATATTGTGATGTATATCGTTACAGTTAAATAAAATTACTCGTACCGTGAAAAAGAATTTTGGTCATACTGCCCACCCCTACTTGTCAGGATATTGTTCTGCATGCTGCAAGTGAAAAAGAAACTGCAAGACCTGATGTGAGATAACAATCAGCTCAGATAAGCGCTTATTAAATAATCCATCCATATTATCAATTCATGTCTATTCAAATTTCATTCCTTGTTGAACCTATTGAACCTAACTACCTCGACCATCTCCCTACCAGGTAACATAGCAACACCCATAACAGTTGCACAGACAACTTTTTCACATTTATTTTTTCCCTACTTGTTTTCCTAATCTGCTATTTTTATAAGCTGATTCAAATTCATTAAATAATTTTAAGTTCAAATTCATTTTAAAAATAACTTACAGTTGTAAAAGGCTATCATTTGGGACAAACCGTGCTCATATTGTTTTAATACAGAATGTGATTCAGATTGCTTACATACAGGATGACTCTGTGTTAATGTCAAGCCCTGTTTGCAAATATGTGCTGATGTTGCCAGTTTATGCAGTTATTAAAGACTGGTAATATAACAGAATTCATAGTGTGAAATATCCCAAAACATTGCTTTTGGTACCATCTAATAGTCATATATTGCTCACTTGATTGTTTTATTTGCTTTTTTATTTTAATTCTCTTTTTGTGTATATGGGTCAAAGACGAAAGGGGTGTTTCAAGCATAAAAAAATAAATAAAATAAAATAAAAAAGTGTAATACAGCTTTACATTTAGTTTTTTCCCCATACATTAGAATGTGTCCTGTTTAACTTTATATTTTTCTGAACAAAAAGTAATGACTATCATGCATTTTTTTTTACCATGTTTTACAGAAGACACACTAAAATGCCATTCAGTGTAACAATATTTATATACCAAAAAATCTTTTTAGGCATATTTAAAACATGAATAATGTGATAACATATTAAAAGAGTCTATTTAAGCATCACAGTGCAGCCCTCAAATATCAATTAACTTTAATTTTGAAATCTTTATATTTTGCTAATGTCCTTCAAACCACTAGGTTCTCCCATTTGCCAGCAAGAAGTTTTTGTAAAGAAGTGAAAGTCATTTAAAATATAATACAATTTAGTATCATCACATATTCTTTTTTTTTTTTTTTTTTATTTTTTTTTAAGTACAGGTCAGTCTGTTTGCAAACATAAATGACATTATCAGGATGAGTATTTGGGGTGGAAAATCCCCTCAGTGATATCTCTTGAACTTGTGACATACTGTAGTGAGGGGTCTCTCTGCCCAGAAATATTGGCAAGCATTATTTTAACAATTGCAATCCTCAATACCCTTCTTTTTTTTCCCTGGCTAAATGCACGTTTACACAAAGTACGATAACGGTAAAGATAAAGATTAAAAAGATAATTTTAAAAAGTCAATTAAAAATTTGATTCAATTAAAAAAAAAAATCATTATATATAAAAGAATTGCAGCTTCCACAGCACAACTAACAATAACTGTACAGAGAAACAATGTTGGAATCTCAAAGCGAATTACTATTATTATTATTATTTTTCCAGCTGATGAATGATAAAAGCATTGACAGCCAATCTGAATCCATTTAACTTTAAAGAGCTCGAGCTTTTAAAGTGGCAGACAACAAACCTGCAAAACATGCTTAGAATGAACAGTGCTATATCATTCAATGGTGTAGAGGCTAACAGTTACTGTTATAGTAATTTTATAGTTATTGTTCTTGGTGTGAACAGGCTTTAAGTGTGCCACCCAAGCTACTTGGTCCACACTTACTTTATTAGCTTTTTGGCTTTTTACAGTGCCTAGCGACTCCCTCTGTTATTGACTAATTATAGATGCTCATGAACAAATGAAACAATACCAAAATGCATTCAAAAATTTATATTTATTAAGTTTAACACATTTGTCAATGTTAAACATTCCTCATTTATCTGTAATATCAATACGATGCTAAAATTGTTATTTATACAGTAATACTGTCATTCAGTGTAATGGATGACACTGTGGTGTAGCAGAGAATTTGCATTACACTGCATGACAAAACCATTACCCTGAATGACGAAACTTCTACTTCAGCTATTGCAGGCAACCAAATATGATATTAATATATTGCAGGCAACCAAATGGCCACCTATTTCAAAGAGTGAACTTGACCAGTAAAGTTAATTATAATTATTCACAACATCTACTTATTTTAAAATAAAATCTAACAATAAAAGTTTTTTTATTTTGGCATTTCACATGAAAAGGTGGAATCATCAAGTATTTAAGAGCAATAAACTAACTTTTCTGCAGCACCACATGGTCTTCCAGGTGCCACTTGATGATGTCACAGACTGCCGAATGACTATCAGTTTTTTATATGAGTTCAGAATAACTTCTTATTCCTGTTACACTGAATGACCTCTGAAAAACTGCATTTTCGGGACAAAAGTCCCCTGGTTATTTAAAGGTGCAATAGATGATTGTCTTCGGAATTTTTTTTTGTTATGCTGGTTGAAAGTCTCTTCACATCCCGATAGCAATCATTAAGTTAAGTGGTCTAAATGTATTTATCTGTATTTATATATTCTGTGAAAGGCGTAGGACAAAGAAATGTTCGTCCAATCAAAACACTCGGTCCGAGCGTTTTAATTGGCTTTCCTACCTGCCTGGCAACATATGTATTAGCATACCTCTGCGCACCCTGTTCGCGCAGACAGGATACGTCATCAACGCGTTCACGCACACTGTGCAAATGCCAAATGCTGCGCAAAAAAAATAAACAAAAATCTGAAAATACGTCAATATTTATGACTTTTTGCACCTTTATCAAACATTTAAAACATTCAAAAATTAATATGGAAAAAATGTCGATTTCACCGGTTTTCTAAGGCCAAATTAGAACCCGGAAATAGTTTTTCCCACATTGTTGAATGAGAAGCGCCATGTCTCTGCAACCATACAGGGAGGTGATTTCTGACATGATTTTAAAACACAAAACACACACGGACATTGCAGAGCACCTGTCTCAACTTGGTGTCGGGAGAGGTTGTTCGGCGAGGAGTGTAAGACGATTTTGTGCCAGTCATCATCTGAGACGGGAAGTTTCTGACACTCAGCTGGAGATAGTTTTATCAAAAGCAGTACAAGAAGTAAGTAATAAAATATAATGCAATTTTAACAATGTTATAATATATGTGACTTGTGGTTTCTCGACAAAGCTGTATGCATCACGGTTCTAGGATAGTCATTGTCATTTACGGGTGGGACATGCATGTCCCTACCAAATGCATCCCTTATGAATTGA
The DNA here is from genome assembly GCF_001515625.1 of Sinocyclocheilus rhinocerous. Lineage (NCBI taxonomy): Eukaryota > Metazoa > Chordata > Actinopteri > Cypriniformes > Cyprinidae > Sinocyclocheilus > Sinocyclocheilus rhinocerous. Next base: position 14,117 of record NW_015626377.1, read on the forward strand.
ATTAATTATGTGAAATCATTATTCATAATTTATATTCAAAATATATAGGCCTAGCATACTGTATATCCGCAGTGGATGCTCTGCTTTTGGTTTTCTCATGATATGGTAGTCATGGCTAGCCTACATTTTGTTTCCGCTTTGAGTTTTATTAATTGCAAGAATCAAATTTTTAGTGCAAATAAAATATTTCCACGTGAAGAATGATCATTGATGTATTTGACTCAGAAGATGGCTGAACAACATGCACTGCCGGACGGCAGGTTTAAACAGATCCGATTACAGTAGCCTACTGTAGCGAACGCAGGTGCTGCAGGTGTCGTGCGTAGCAGCTGTATACTGTACATTGCGCATCTTATTTTGATCACAATGACGGTTAAATGCAGTGCAGCATAGTATTCAAAGATCTGTTTCTGACTCTGCTTTAAAACCACTGCTTGAACCAGCGCCGCTGAGAACTGATATAGGCTTATAGTCTGTTGTAACCCATATTGTGATCCTAACTTCCTATTAATTTGTTCCACCACTAGGCAGGACCAACCTACGGTCAAATTTAAGGGGGTCTGAATACTTTCCGTACCCACTGTAATTCAAACATGACTGTAATTTTTGTATACACACACACACACACACACACACACACACAACACAACACATGCATACATAGTTCAAGCCACTAAGTCTTACTCTATTTGAATCATATCATTTAAGGCCTGCTGTAATCAACAATGGAATGTGGGACCAAATAAGAGTGGACCACGGCAAAGAGTTTTTCTTGACTCTATTTATTCAAGAAATCCTTGCTGACCACAGACTGAATACAGAAACACCACCATATCGTCAGACCCAATCAATAAAAGCCTACATTTTGTTTCCGCTTTGAGTTTTATTAATTGCAAGAATCAAATTTTTAGTGCAAATAAAATATTTCCACGTGAAGAATGATCATTGATGTATTTGACTCAGAAGATGGCTGAACAACATGCACTGCCGGACGGCAGGTTTAAACAGATCCGATTACAGTAGCCTACTGTAGCGAACGCAGGTGCTGCAGGTGTCGTGCGTAGCAGCTGTATACTGTACATTGCGCATCTTATTTTGATCACAATGACGGTTAAATGCAGTGCAGCATAGTATTCAAAGATCTGTTTCTGACTCTGCTTTAAAACCACTGCTTGAACCAGCGCCGCTGAGAACTGATATAGGCTTATAGTCTGTTGTAACCCATATTGTGATCCTAACTTCCTATTAATTTGTTCCACCACTAGGCAGGACCAACCTACGGTCGTGAATGGAATGTGGGACCAAATAAGAGTGGACCACGGCAAAGAGTTTTTCTTGACTCTATTTATTCAAGAAATCCTTGCTGACCACAGACTGAATACAGAAACACCACCATATCGTCAGACCCAATCAACAAAAATAGGTGTTCCAGGTGTTTTAGATTTAAACCATTACTGTTCTGAAGACTTAAAAAAGGAAAAGAACAAAGTAGTACTTATATGTATAGATTGCAATAGATTAAATATAAAATTAATTATTTGGTTATAATTATTCATGTTTCACCTGCATTTGCAAAAAATGTTGGTAATCCTTACTAAAATAAAATGGAGTTGATGACCGTTTTTTTGGCAGCAAAGGGAATTTATGCCGCAGAAAGTCGGGTTGGACGAGCCCTCCGGACAATACATCGACCATACCATGAAATGCGATGTAGTGTAAGGCAGTTTATTATTATTTATTATTGTTGTTATTATTCGTAATCCTTATTAGTCTGTATCCATCAAAACAACAGTGAAAAGTCCCAGGCATGTTATTTAAATAATATTATTAATACACACACCACCAAATTACTGCTACCGCAAACATTTGCTCTTGTAACCTGTACATTTGGCATTACATCTGTTACCAGGTGTACTGCTACTGGTACCTAAAATGACAAGTTTCTGTATGTCCTGGCCAAATCCCCTCCATTGGCCTATCAATGGACGCCTTATAATCTCCATCCACTGAATTGGCTCCAACACTCTCTCTCGTCTCCACCTATAGTTGGTGTGTAGTGAGCGCACTGGTGCTGTTGCATCATCCAGGTGGATGCTGCACACTGGTGGTGGTTGAAGAAACCCTGACATGATTGTAAAGCGCTGTGGGTGTATATTTATGATTATTTAAATCATCTTCATACCCAAATACATTACTTTATACATTTACCTGTTTTTGGTTGATTTTATTCTAAAAGTAGATGGCGTGTTATTTTGAAAACTTTTGCCTCCAATGAAACCATAATATGTGGTATATATACTTGAATGCTTTGATTTGACAACTTTTACGAAAGTACATGAGAGGAAATGTTGTACTTGATAAACATTTGTGAGATAGTTACTAGTTAATAGAAATATTTGTTAGATGTGTCAACATAAAAATGACAAACGATAGTCTAGTGATGATTTTTAGTCCACTGTGAAATAACATGTTTTTCATTTCTTTTATTCATCAGAATCACACAATTGAAAGGATGTGGCCTGAAATTAATAACAGGATTAATTACCCTTTGAAGGAGGCTCTTGTCCAGCTGGTTGACCAAGAACTCATTGACATGGACTGCAGCCTAACAAGATACTGCGTGTCTAACCTTGTCTGTCAGTTGTGTCATCTGGGCATTAGCAGGGTAGTAGAGGCCTGGAACAACCACAGGATTCCTGGTTTGTTAAATAATGTTCAAAACATAACTCTTGACAAGCAGTTGACATTCATAACAAATTTAATAAGGGTTAACATTCCCCAAATGTTACAGGAAAATGAATCCCCAACCAGCTTGCACAGGGTGGTTGTGCAAAAAAAATCTCAGCAGCACTACTGCTCCATGGAACTGAAGCAGCTGATCTGTACATGGACACACTGGGATCCTCTTTGACAAGGGTTTCTGCCTTTGGACAGGACCCTTTCACAAGTGAACACGAGAAGGCTACAGTGGAACAACTGTTTTCAGAGAAGTGCCCAGACATAACCGAATTGCTCAATAATACGGTCAACAAAAACGTTTAGCCTTTTAAAGAGGCTTTGATTTCTCTAGTCACTCTAACCCAAAGATACTCAAAGACCACGCTTCCTGGTTGTTATATGCTGTATCAAGTGCTCTTTTTAAAAACATAAAATGTTAAGCATCAACATGATGCTGACAAATGCAATTAACACAATCGAACAAGTTTTTTGTTATCGTTTCAACTGAATCAGCTGTGTAACAAAACTTTACATATCAAATAAACCACTGAACAGCTAAACATTTTAATTGTAATAACAGCTAAACATTGTAATGTAGGCCTACTCGTTCTTAATAATGTCACTAAGAGCTAACAAAGCTTCAGAAAGACCAGCTGCAAGAAAGACATTGTTACTGAGATCTTCCTCTCTGCACTTCAAGCACTGTGATGCAGTAGCCATCCACTGATCAACACAAAGTTTGCATCCAATCAGGCTTCTACAGCAGGTGGCAAATATCGGTTGATCAATGGGTCCTGGAAAATATAAAATGTGACAAAGTCAGCTGTTGTAGACACAGTGTAGGGTGTTAAAGGGAAAAAGGCATGTTTTATCCTAGCTACCTTGAAAAAGACAAGTCATATAGTAAAACACATAAATGCGGATTATCTCATGCTATCATGATGACCTCAAAAAGTGTTAGTACACTCAAAGGGTTAGTTCTCCCAAAAATATAAATTCTGTCAATTACTCACCCTCATGTTGTTCCAAACCTCTAAGACTTTCGTTTATCTTTGGAATGCAAATGAAGATATTTTTAATAAAATCTGAGAGATTTTTGTCCCTCCATTCAAAGTCTGTTCAGGTTAATCAAAGTCATCTAAAGAGACACAATGGCTTTATGATTGCTTTCCGAACATAAACAGAAGCTCAACCATACTTACTTGACGAGTGAGAACCAATTAGGTTTATTCTCATGTGTCACGCAAGTATGGCTGAACTATGTAACCTGACTGTGTCGGAAAAAGTGCGATATTCGAATCGTCTGTCAAGTACAGAGTCTGCGATGAAACCTTAAAAAAACAACAGCAAGGTTTAGGTTAATAAGCTGTTAATCCTCCCCTTTAGAGCCGCTTCATAACTGGATAAACAATGTTTCATACTTGATAAATTTGCCAACATCGACAGCTATTGAACTGAACTGAATCAACATTTAACTGCCATTAAGCTGAATAATGACACGATTGTCTTGTAGAGCTTGAATATGTCATATATTTGATTAAGTTTGCATCCAGTTTATTACTGTGAAGCTGCTTTGAAACGCCCTGTACTGTATAAAGTGCTAGAAATAAAGACGACTTGACAGATCTGTGACTGTGCTGGCGGTTAGCAAATAGGCTAACTAAATGTAGCTTTCCGATTACTGCCACTGGCTTATTTTTAATGTAGTCTAATAACACTGACCAGATTTGTACTCACCTGAAAAATTCTTCCTATCTTCACGGCGCTCATATCATCGTCTTTCAATGTTACTCTCTTGCTCCCTTTAAAAAGAATAAACTGCTCCATCTTGCTGCTCAACTAACCTCCACGTGTTGCAGTGCACCTTTTGGGACTTCATTGTAATTGGCGCCGAAAAGGTCATCTAAATGTTCCGGGTCAACGCAAATATAACGCTGAAATCAAATTTCGCATTTTTGTAAAATGGAAAAGAAGTTGTATGTCAATTGTTTTATTTTCAATTTAATAAACATTTTATATAAGGAAAATAAGTTTGTATGTAATAATTTTTTCACCAGTTTTAAAACGAATAAAGAAGAAACGTCTCAGGTTACTTATGTAATAATGAAACAATTAGAAGCCAATTTAGAAAAGATAATACAATTGTGAATCACATTGTAACCGCGTGGAAACCCTGCTCCTGTACATAGATTCTGTAGCTACATGGAAAATAGCCCAGTGTTCCACGCAGGAGACAAACAAATTTAACATAGTCACACATGCAACAGTTATCCTAATTTAACACAAGACACACGGTCTAAAATGCATAGCATCAACAACCTTTTACCTAAGTATTTCAAAGAACACTTACAGCAAAGTAATCATGTGTTTTTAAAGAATAAACTTAACTACAAACAACTATACAGTGTGCTCTATGGGCACAATGTGTTTAACACAATTACATATTTGAATAAAAATGAAATGTATACCTGACTTCAGGAAGATACATAGTATGGAGTGCAGAGACACACACCACACTATGGGCTTTCTGACTACAGAATCGCAAAGTAATGTTTTGCCACTTCGCTTAAATACCCAGACCAGAACAAAGAAATCTTCAAATCAGTTGTAAAAGCATAAAAGACCTTTTGGTTTGTTTAGGATCTCGTAACCCAAAAGGTCACACACCTAGTTTTGGGGATGAAAACAAATGGTTATCAAAGATCTTTATTGGGGCATCTCCCACATCAGAAGAACAGGTTTTGTTTTCTTTATTCTTGCCTGTTCTGTTGATGCGAGAGTGTTGACCTGTTGACCTTCCAGTCGCACCTGAAGTATTTATATTGGCCACACATAAAACAGCTTGAAACAATAGATTTGTGAAATTTGCATGACTGACTGAGACCTGAGGGGAAGGAGAGGGTGCGTGCATGGGGGGGAAGCGATGAGATTGGGCCAGCTGTAGATCCTCTCTCCAGATTAGTGAGTTTTATTGTTTGATTACGGGATAGGAATCTTGAATTCAGTTTTGGTCAAATCCATCCTTACATTTGGTTTCAATACTCATCCAAAAACACTGATGATTTGTGTGCATGTCTGATTAAATTCTTATAAAGTTTATAATACATACAAAATGAATAATAGAGCTCATAACAATTTGTACATTTTTGATTAGAGTAAAGATCTAATCTGAACACATCATAAAGTAGGCGAGAGGTTACGCAGGGTTTAAGTTTAATAAAGGTCACAGATCTCTGTGTGTCATAGTTCAGACGTGCTCATTGTGTGCTGATTATTGTCAGTTGTAGACAATATCACAACATTTAGTGCATATATAAACCAAAAAGCATGCAATAATATTGGTGCAAAGATTGTGTTGAACCTAAACTTCTGCTTTTAATGGCTTGTTGCATTATGTTGTATGTTATACATTCCTGTCCTGTTTTAGCATGCTAAAGAAGATTGCCGATTCATCACAGCATGACACATAAATGATGCTAATCGCACCAACCCTTTCTTCTCATGGATTTAAAAAAAAATCTTTAGGTTTGGGACCCTCCCTTACACAGCGGCTATAAATGTGTGAGTGCTTCAGTTGAGGAGAGTGCCTCAGAGAGAAAATGTCTGTTGTCGAGTCACTGCTGCAGTTTTCCA
>NW_015626377.1:20753-23361 GCF_001515625.1 Sinocyclocheilus rhinocerous
AGTCAATTCAAAGATATCAAATCAATACAAGACATCAAATTCTCAAAGATAAATCTAAGAGTAAAGGATGCATACCTGACTTCAGGAAAATACATAGTATAGAGTGTGTGGACACACTCCATACTACTGGCTTTCTGGCTACAGAATCGTAGCGAATCGTAGTAATCGTAGAAAGTAGTGTTTTGTCACTTCGCGTAAATACCCAGACCTGAACAGAGAAATCTTCAAATCAGTTGTAAAAGCATCAAAGACCTTTTGGTTTGTTAGGGTCTCGTAACCCAAAAGGTCACACACCAAGTTTTGGGGATGAAAACAAATGGTTATCAAAGATCTTTATTGGGGCATCTCCCACATCAGAAGAACAGGTTTTGTTTTCTTTATTCTTGCCTGTTCTGTTGATGCGAGAGTGAAACCAACTTCCCAGTCGCACCTGAAGTATTTATATTGACCACACATAAAACAACTTGAAACAATAGATTTGTGAAATTTGCATGACTGACTGAGACCTGAGTGGAAGGAGAGGGTGTGAGGAGTCAGAAACTGAGCATGGGGGGGAAGAGATGAAATTGGGCCAGCAGTTGTTCTGTGCTTTCTCGTAGATCCTCTCTTCAGATTACTAAGTTTTATTATTTTATTACAGGATAGGAATCTTGAATTCAGATTTGGTAAAATCCATCCGTTCATTATCATATGTTTTATTACTTTCTGAAAGCAATGGATGTCCAAGTAATGAAGTGAATTCCAAGCATGACGAAGTAAACTTAAAAGTTACTACAAAATTTAACTTAAAATATACTACTTTATTTATTTACGTTATTTAATAATGTACTTTGAAAGTATACTTTCAATGCATTATTATGATAATGTTCAGCACACAGTTAAACATATTCCTAAAATGTATTTCAGTAAAGGGCAAATAAATACACTTTTAAAAAATAAACAGAACTTTCAATTCAAGTATATTTTTGTAAAATATATTTTTGTAGAAAATATGCTAAATTACAATTATTTTAAAGTGTGTTAAAAGGTGCATTGTGAAAATATGTACAAGCATGATGGTAATATACTTTTTATATATTTAAAGTTAGTACAATTGTTGGTTGGTATATTTGCGATGTACTATTGAAACAGAGAATATATTAAACAGACGATAAAGTATACTTTTTTTCATTAGGGGGTGCTTGGCTGTGTTTTATTTAAATTATTATTTTTCAATTTAAGGTCAAGTCAAGTAGGTGAGGTTAGGATTAAGCCAGTGTGAAAACAGGTCTTTTTCCCCAGCATCTTACACAAACTAGCATTTTTTGGAGATTATGTGTGTTTTACGTACTTATTTAATGATTTATTTATATCTATTAAATTATTTAAACTGTTTATCTTCTGCTAATGAAGAAAGTTTAGCAATTTTATTTTACAGCCCTAAAATGAAACATATTGCACATCTTATTATGGTGTATAGGTTAAAGAGCTGGATAATAACCAGGAAAATAAAGCTTGTGCTTTATGTAAGCATGTATTTAATGACATAATGGTTAATTTATAAAATGCATAGACAATAGCAGAAGTGTTATTTACCAACTTGTAGTTCATGGATGCATTTATGTATCCTTTATGTTATTTAAAATGTATTCTATTTTTTCAATACATTTTTATGATTTTAATCATTTTTATTCTCTCTTTTCATTCCATATGAAACTATTGTGATTATTTTATGATTATTTTAATTCCTTTTATGTAAAGCACTTTGAATTACCTTTGTGTATGAAATTTGCTATATAAATAAACTCACCTTGCCTAGTATTTTGTGTACTTTTGTTTATGGTTTCTGAGAATAAAGGCTTATCACAACCTGTCCATCAGTATTTTGTGTACTTTTGTTTATGGTTTCTGAGAATAAAGGCTTGTCACAACCTGTCCATCAGTCTCATGTGAAGAACTTCTGCTAAATGACAGACGAATTTACAATACAATTTGATTGGACAACACAACTGGTAAAAAAGGTTATGGCAAACTTTTAATGTGTAGTCGACAAGCATATTTATTTTGCATCTTAACTATATGCATGATTTTTTTTTTCTTGTTTTGCCTTGTCACTTTAAAGGCCAAAGTATACTTCGTTTTTGTACGTGTACGCTAGCATATGCATACAGTCGATAATGCATTTGATAACATTTGATAAAGTGCGCGAACGTGGGTGGTAGACACATGCGCTCTTAAAAGCTTCACCCATGTCTAGTGTCTGCTCTATTTTCCCCATAAGTTATGGCTGATAACAAATATTTTTTAACTCTTTTAAACCGAAGCTGGGCTATCTCATACCCTCTCGCTCACAAGCGCTTGTCAATGCAGCCGTCTGTTGTTGCAGTCTTAGCTATTTGTTGTTGTTGTTCCGTCTCTTTAGTTTTGTTTTTTACTTTGAAACAATGTCCCGGGCAGGTGCTGCCACTTTGTGGAAAAACTGATTACTGCAAAACCAAGTCAATGCACATGTGCGACCTGCATGTACAAAGTATGCGAGGTTACAAAAATTATATGGTGCGTGTACAGTACGTACGTACTATTCTGATGACGAAATTTGCGTCACGCGCACTGTACACTGACCTCGCGT
>NW_015626377.1:24161-25769 GCF_001515625.1 Sinocyclocheilus rhinocerous
CCAAATGGCTGAATGAAAATGCAAATTCACTCTCTGACAGTAGGTGGTGCTTATGGAAATGCAGAAACACTCTAGTTGAGCCCAAAGTATACTTCGTTTTTACAGTCGAACACGTAGCCTTTCAAAGTATACTCTATTTGACGTTGTGCGCGAATACGAGTGGTCAACACTCTTGAAAACTTTCTTCATGTCCAGTGTCTGCTCTATTTTCCCCATCATTTATTACCAATAACAAATATTTATGAACTCTTTTAAACCAAAGCTGGGCTATCTCATACCCTCTCGCTCACAAGCGCTTGTCAATGCAGCCGTCTGTTGTTGCAGTCTTAGCTATTTGTTGTTGTTGTTCCGTCTCTTTAGTTTTGTTTTTTACTTTGAAACAATGTCCCGGGCAGGTGCTGCCACTTTGTGGAAAAACTGATTACTGCAAAACCAAGTCAATGCACATGTGCGACCTGCATGTACAAAGTATGCGAGGTTACAAAAATTATATGGTGCGTGTACAGTACGTACGTACTATTCTGATGACGAAATTTGCGTCACGCGCACTGTACACTGACCTCGCGTACTCATAAAAAGTGAAGTGTACTTTGGATTTAAGAATATTAAAGGGGTCATATGATGCGATTTGAAGTTTTCCTTTCTCTTTGGAGTGTTACAAGCTGATTCTGATCTTTACCTGACTGCTATCTAACCCTGTACTTTACTTCAAATAAATAATAATAATAAAAAAATTAATCACTGAAAGTATTACTGCAGTAACTGCAGTCCAACTGGAAAAAAAGCCTTCAGCAACTTTTTGCTGCATGTTGAAATGCCCTGTGCTGTAATAGTGCCCTCTGTTGTTTCGTAGCATTCGCTTCATCTTCTCTAGCAGCTCTGTGACCTGATCTGTATTTTGTCTGTTTCTGTTGTTGAACGAGTGATATCTGCCATCAAACTGGTCGATCAGGAGCTGGAGATCAGGACTTCGTCTGATGTGATCTTCCACAGGTTCACCGTTCAGATGGTCAGCGTGAGTGAAGAGGATGAAGGTGTAATTCACAGCATCTTCTCCAAAGTTGTTTTGAATCCACGTCACAATGTTCCTCTCTTCTTCTGTGAGTTTCATATCCAGCCTGATGACCAGCAGAATCACATGAGGACCTGGATCAGACATACGGGCACCGTTACTAATCTCATTCATCAGATCATCTTCACTGACTGATGTATTAAACAGTCCTGGAGTGTCGACTGCTATGATGGATCTTTGGCCCACAGCTGCTTTTTTACTCATACAGATTGAAGTAACATTCTCTCCAAATACACTTTCGCCCAAGATTGTGTTTCCAGTTGCACTCTTTCCTGATCCAGTTTTTCCCAGCAGCAAAAGCCTCAGATCTGCAGGTCAGAGAGGAAACAACACTGGTGAAGGGTGTCCAGTCCTGCTCTTATAAAGCCATCTTCCAGCAGAGTTTAGCTCCAACCCTAATTAAACACACCCAAACCAGCTAATTAATACGGAAGTTCTAAGCGGCCATGCAATATATTTTTTTTCCTTCTTGTTTTCTCGTTATAATGACTTAATTTTCTCGTTATCTCGACATAACGAGAGTTGTTTTCTAAGTT
>NW_015626377.1:26597-28062 GCF_001515625.1 Sinocyclocheilus rhinocerous
ATGAGTTGTTTTCTCGTTATAACGACTTAATTTTCTCGTTATCTCGGCATAACGGGAGTTGTTTTCTCGTTATAACGACTTAATTTTCTCGTTATCTCGGCATAACGGGAGTTGTTTTCTCGTTATAACGACTTAATTTTCTCGTGATCTCGACATAACGGGAGTTGTTTTCTCGTTATAACGACTTAATTTTTTCGTTATCTCGACATAACGGGAGTTGTTTTCTCGTTATAACGACTTAATTTTCTCGTTATCTCGACATAACGGGAGTTGTTTTCTCGTTATAACGACTTAATTTTCTCGTTATCTCGACAAACGAGAGTTGTTTTCTTGTTATAACGACTTAATTTTCTCGTGATCTATTTTTTTTCCTTCTTGTTTTCTCGTTATAATGACTTAATTTTCTCGTGATCTCGACATAACGAGAGTTGTTCTCTAAGTTACAAAACTGCGCCAACAGGTGGCACTATTGACCTGAATATAACTGATGGGGTGTTGTAGGCTATACTGTATCTCCACTTTACTGTACGCGTTTGGGATAGAAAAGGACATTCCTCGTGATCGCTATAATTTGTGCAGTATTGTTCATTACTGACATTTAATTCATTCATAAATGTTAAATGCTTGAATCAATATGACTATTTTGTGTATTAAGTTCTTGCTAGATGCATGAGTTTCACCAACGCGTTCTGTGTCATAAAATAACTGCTTATTAAAACCAAGGTTGACGTCACTGTATTCTGTTTGCACCTATATCTTTATTTGTGCTTCTTTGAGGTACATGATTGTTAGTTAATAAGCGGGGATCTGTTTATCTACAGTAGGACGGGCTTCAACGACGTAGGCTATTTGTAATGTGCCTCTTTTCCTTATTATTAATCTTTATTGTTAATCATTAAATGTATATTGATAAGAAATGTGATTTATATGTAAAGTGTATAGGCTAATTTAATTCAGTGATGTTCTACAGTGTTGTAATCTTTTAATGCCATCAGTTGTGGTTTGGGCGGTTCTGGCCTATCGTTGTGTCGGGGGGTTCGGGCCTATCGTTTGTGTTGGGGGGGTTATTATTGCTGCTCTGCCTGCTCATTCATGACAGGCTGCATGGATGGGCAGGGAGTTTTTTGCCCAGAACAGAACCATACCGCCAAACCAAACTTTATGCTAAGTATCTATCATTTTGACGATAGTGGTCCTGACAGAACTGAAATTATATCATGTTTATCAGCAACACAGCGCATGAGTGTGAATAACGCGATATCTGCCTTTGATCTTGTAGGTATCTGTTGTACTTTGAGAGCTCAGAAGTGTCCGTCTTGACTGCGCTTATTTCACTCCTCCCCTCCCTGCAGCCGCTTACTTTCTCGCCTAAATTTCAGGAGAGGCTAGGCGCATCTCAAACGAGCCTATAAGCTCCGGTGAGAATATACTAGTCTCGCGAGAAACAAGTTTTGTTTACAGCAAA
>NW_015626377.1:30670-35811 GCF_001515625.1 Sinocyclocheilus rhinocerous
TGACCAGTGTTTTGTTTTGCTCTCTCCTCTGCACATTCACGTTCGTCACTTCTGCGTTCGTCACAGCGTTTGCCTACGTCTTCCACTGGACGCCACTCTCTCATGAACACGCATACGACAGTTAGCGGAAGCTAGAGATTACGGTTTATAAAGCGGTTTATAAAGTTGTAAATATGGATATTTTTCTTACACAAATGCATCGCTTTGCTTCAGAAGGCCTTACCCGTCTACTAGACATACTCCGATTATCAGACAGGCTTTTTTTATTTGTTTATTTTTGTAAGACTAGGCAAGACAAACAATTTGATATGTATATTTTTAAATGACCTGTAAGTGCATAATGACATCAGTAAAATACAATTTCATGAGCTGGACCCTCATTTTCTGAAATTTGCTGTTACTGAAAAAAATCTAGGGGGTGGGGATTGGTAGGTTTAGGGATATGTAAGGTGGGAGGAGTTGGATCTGGATCTAACCACGCCCCCTGGATCTTGTGTTCTGCATGAGGGGCTACTGAAATCATGGGGTAGTTTTCATTTTTGGGTGAACTATCCCTTTAACGTATTTGTGATCACTAGAAGCTTCCAGGCAGGCGTGTTGGAGCTAAACTCTACAGGACAATTCTCTTCTAGGAGCAGGATTGGACCCCTGAGACAAGAGAACAGCGAACACCAGGTTATATCACAGTGATATCAGCAGATATCAAGCAATCATTTAGTAAAGATGAATAGATAAAATCAACGGAAATAAAAGAAGACATTAAATCTCTTACACAAAAACAGATCTGTACTAACCTTGTTCATAAACTTCTTTTAATTCATCAATCAGAGATGTGACTTTGCTTTCTAACTCCAGTTTCTTCTGGTTCAAAGAGTCAAAACTTGTCTGTAATTGGTCTTTTACATCAGTGAGATCTTTGACTTTGGTCTCCAGCTCCATTTTTTTCTGAGTCAATGAGTTGATGTTATCCTGGTCTTTTTTAATCATTAGATCAGTGATCAACTCCTCCACTGTGTTCTTGTAACTCGTAATCAGGTCTCTTTCTGTTGTGATGTGCTGCAGTATGAAGACCAGCAGAAGAACAAAACTGAGCCTGAGACTCACTGTCACCAACCATCTACTTCCTCCTGACAAACAGGTAGAAAACACACAAATATCAATTAACAATTCACTATATATTCACATATTCACATAAGTCCATATCATATTTTAGTACATTTTACCAATTCCAAACCATATCAATCTTAATAACTAGTATTCATTTTGTATATAATAATTTATATGATATTTGTAGCGTCTGGACCACTCAAACACACAATATATATTTTGTTTTTATATTTAACAAATACTCTGTAACCCCCCTCTGTTAACAAGCCATATGAGGACCCATGAACCCTTCCCCCCGAAATGCGCAACACCCCAGGAAGCCGAACAGGCTCCTGGTTGCATGGCAACCAACGCTGATATCACTGGGTTTATTGGCCAAAAGAATGCAAAGCAGGGAAAATCCCTGCATGTCCCAGGGCAAGAGGCAGAGTAGAAATGGACTTTTCTACTAATTAATTCATAGGAAAACCTTTCTTTGAATGAACACACATCATCCTTCAGGTCATTGGGTATATTATTGTCATCATGTATTTGGTCTTTGAAATTGTATACTGTTATGCAGACTTATAATCGAAACACCCTCCTGTCAGCTTACATATATATATCTCCACCATGTTTAGTATCTATGAATTCGCCTTCTGATGATCGAAACGAGCGTGTATATTATATATTGGTACATAGGCAATATATTAGTGTCCTGAGAATCTTTAGTAATTTCGATTCAAGTTCCATTTTAATTGTGTTAATTTGATTCCAGTTGTGTCTATTTTGTCCCTCGTTTTCTGGTGTATATAGCCCCAGTCTGTGCAGTCTGTGTTTGTCAGTTCTAAACTCGTGGAGTACGTGTGTTTACTCCAGCGCCCTTTGTGTGGATTTCCCCTGTGTTCCTTGGATTAAAGACTTTTGATTGTACTCCTCATTTCCCTCGTACTCCTTCCAACAGCGTACTGTGACAGAGCTGAGCTGAACTGAGCTGGATGATGACATCACTGTTGTCTCTAGAGCTGATTTATAGATGAATTTAACTCATTCCATAATTGATGAACTTCACATTGAACCAATATAAATCAACAATGAACTGATTTCAACTGAATAATGACTGTTTACTATTGTCTTTTTAGAGCTGCTTTTAGAGTAGAGTTTAATATTGTTCACATCATTGAACCACTATTTTCTTGTTTAAATAAAGGTGACTTGATTATAAATGATTATATACAAAGTTAATAGTAGTTATTAAGATTGATGTGGTTTGGAATTGATCAAATAAGCTTGGAAAAAAATATGATCAGAATATCGACTTGCAAAATTTGCATAACTATCATGAAAGATACAACACATGAAAGTAACCTTCATAAGCAATTGATGGGTCTTTTTAAAGAGTGTACTTTCAAGTGCTCTTTTAAATTACATTGGAATGATCATTGGAAATTAATATACAGTTCTCTATCTGTCAGTCACTACGAGTTATGTCATGACGACATTAGGGGTCTAACTTGGGAGCCCAATCTTCTCTGAGTTTAAGAGAAAATGCCAATGAGAATTGGCTTGTGGATTTTGCATGCTGAGCCACTCCCCGTGCACACGGGTATATAAGGCGACAGCGCGCATCTACTCATTAGATTTTTGCTTCGGAGCCGAAGAGTACATGGTATCCACCTTACTACAAAGCCATTTCATCTTTGTGTGCAAAGAGGCTGTTCCTGGTAAGTGTTACGGTGCATTACAGCGGTGTCCTTGTCAGTAGCGATTCCCCTGGGCGCTTCGACTAAAAGTTCAGTTTCCTCTAAAAGAGCAAATCATGGACGATTCGCATCTTTTTTAAGATGCCATTTCGTCTGTGTCCTTCTGGATGCGGTTCCTGTCCTCTGTCGATGGCTGCAATCGCTGTCTTCAGTGTCTGGGCCTTCAACACGCTGAAGTGGCGCTCGTGGATGAGTCATGCGTCTATTGAGGGCGTATGACCATGGCATCGCTGTGATCGCATCTCTCTCTCCTCAAGGGGAGTGGAGCAGACCCTCTGTCACTACCCATCCTGGTTTCTCTGCCACGAGCAGAGGACCGCCGGTTGGTACTTTGGGAGATTTGAGGGTTACAGTGAGAACTTCTCCGCCGGGCCATGCCCCACGGACC
Source organism: Sinocyclocheilus rhinocerous (assembly GCF_001515625.1). Taxonomy (NCBI): domain Eukaryota; kingdom Metazoa; phylum Chordata; class Actinopteri; order Cypriniformes; family Cyprinidae; genus Sinocyclocheilus; species Sinocyclocheilus rhinocerous. The sequence goes on from NW_015626377.1 coordinate 33,908, forward strand.
TCTCACTCCTCCCGCAGCGCATATCCTGTGCGGCTGCCGCACGCTGAAGCGGCGCTCATGGTCCATGGATGAGTCATGCGTCTATTGTGGGCGTATGACCATGGCATCGCTGTGATCGCATCTCTCTCTCCTCAAGGGGAGTGGAGCAGACCCTCTGTCACTACCCATCCTGGTTTCTCTGCCACGAGCAGAGGACCGCCGGTTAGTGCTCTGGAAGATTTGAGGGTTACAGTGAGAGCTTCTCCGCCGGGCCACGCCCCACGAACCTCTCACTCCTCCCGCAGCGCATGTATTGTGCAGCTGCCGAGTGATTCTGGTGGGCCGTCTCACGGCGGTCCCAGCGTGTAATTCGGTCTGCCGCCAGAGAATCAGATGTCGATCACAGCATGGGGGGATGGGCTATCGGTTTCTGAGGATGAAGATTCGGTGGGACTGCCCCCCTCGGGTGTTGTCGTCACTGCCGAATTGGACTCAAAAGCAGACTGAGGCCATTCAACAAATCTTGCCCCGACGTGAACCTCCAGCTGCCACCATTCTGTCGCGGGCTGTATTTCAGCCTGCTCGTCGCCGTAGGCGCCCTCCTGCGTCCTCCACTCCGGCTCCGCCCTGCTCTGAGACACCGTTGAGGCCGGTGCGTCGAGCCCCACGGAGGAGAGCAGCGCCCCCTCTGTCGCACCCCGCTGCTAAGTCCTCAAAGAAGACGACGAAGCGGCCCTGACATGGGCAACCCAGAGATGTGGGAGACTGTTCTTCAGGAGATGGCGAGGACAGCGGTGCTCCTTCCCCCGGAGGAGGGCTGGGTGGTGAATCTTTTGTATCCTTTTCTTTCTGTTCTGTTTTGTGATAACCACATTTTCAAAGAAAAAGCAGTTTCCTTTTCCTCCGGGTTGCAAGGCTTATGGGATGGGTTGACAGTGAGCGGTGCACCACTTCCTCACTCTCACCCATGACGCCCCCTATCGCCAGTGGCCAAGAGATCACGGTTCGGAGACGCAACGCCTCTCCACGCGTCTCTGGCTAGTCCCTCTGGGGACACGGGGAGTTTTGCTGTGATGACTCAGAATGCGATACCTTCTGGGCCACACAGCACAACTCCCCTATCTCTGCACCACTGTGGGTACGTCGACTGTTCCTTTGGTGCCACTCGTACAGAGTTTGGGAGCGTTGCTTGTGCTGCCCAACCTGTCCCGCTGGCTCATTCTATGCAATTCAATTCGCCAGGCAACCCCCCAGGTTCAGCGGCATTCTCGGGACTTCGGTGGAAGTCCGAGACACCTCTGTGCTGTGCGAGGAGATTGCTGTCCTATTGGCGAAGGATGCAATCGAACCTGTCCCTCCAGCTGAGATGAGGAAGGGGTTTGGGTATGGCAGTAAAAGGTCCTCCCCTTCAGGCTCTCCCTGTCCCCCCATGTCTTCACGAAAGTCGCAGAGGACGCCCTTGCCACACTATGGGAAGTGGGCATCAGGATCCTCAACTATCTCGACGATTGGCTCATCATGGCCCGGTCGCGAGAAGAGTTGTGCGATCACAGGGACCTGGTGCTCCGGTACCTCAGTCAGTTGGGGCTTCAGGTCAATCGAGAGAAGAGCAAGCTCCCCCCCCCACATACATCCTTCACTCAAGTAGAAGTACAGATACTCATGTTTAAAACTACTCTGGTAAAAGTTGAAGTACTGACTACACTTTTACTCAAGTCAAAGTAAAGAAGTACGGGCTCTGACATGTACTTAATTAAAAAGTAGCCATTACTACTACCTGATTTAGTGTCACGCAGGTAACGAGACCTCACAACATATAAATTCAATTCAATTCAAGTTTATTTGTATAGCGCTTTTCACAATACAAATCGTTGCAAAGCAGCTTTACAGAAAATTAAGTTTCTACAATATATTTAGTAGTAGCT
>NW_015626377.1:40594-41767 GCF_001515625.1 Sinocyclocheilus rhinocerous
GGGCTGGGTGGTGAATCTTTTGTATCCTTTTCTTTCTGTTCTGTTTTGTGATAACCACATTTTCAAAGAAAAAGCAGTTTCCTTTTCCTCCGGGTTGCAAGGCTTATGGGATGGGTTGACAGTGAGCGGTGCACCACTTCCTCACTCTCACCCATGACGCCCCCTATCGCCAGTGGCCAAGAGATCACGGTTCGGAGACGCAACGCCTCTCCACGCGTCTCTGGCCAGTCCCTCCGGGGACACGGGGAGTTTTTGTTGTGATGACTCAGAAAGCGACATACTGAATAGTACCAATCCCAAGGTGAGCCATGCCTCCTGGGGGTGAGAGCTCACTCTACTCAGAGTGTTGCCTCCTCCTGGGCGTTGGCGCATGACGCCTCTCTGGCAGACATCTGTCAAGCTGCGGGCTGGGTGACACCTAAACCCTTCACAAAGTTTTACAACCTTTGTGTAGAGCCAGTTTCTTCCCAAGTGTTAGGTAACAGGTAATTGGCGGGAAGAACTGGCTCGGTGTCACGCTTGCTGCGCCATTCCCCCTTACACAGGGATGCGAGCGCCTTTCTTCTCCCAGTAGAGTTCCCGGTTTGGCAAACCCTGGTCGAGCATCCTCCAGCACCCCTGGCAGTCAAACTTGGCGGAGCAGTCTGACACCAGGCCCAGTACTGGTGTTAGCATGCCCGGAGTCCCGGTCAGTATTCTTTAACGGTAAGGTTTCCCTCTCGGTAAGCCCGTGTTTTCCTTTGACAGACCCGCTTTGTCAGTCTCTTCTGGCGGTTGTTCCATCCCTACTCTAAGGTAGGACCTGCCTCAGAGACCCATTCCATATGTAGTACTGCCCCCTGGGTCAATCCACATCAGTATCTCCACATGTCACCTCCCTACTGGTAGGATGTGGTCTCCGTAGCGACCTTTTCCTTAAGGCTCGCTTCCCCATCGTTCTGCCAGGCTGAAAAAACAAATAGGAATGATTTGAAGCAATCTTTCGCTGAAGGTTGAAATCCCTTCCAAAAATTTTTTGTGGACAGAACGGCAGCATGGCCTTCTCCAGCAGCGATGTACTCACCGTTGGTCCCCTTCAGTACCAAGGTCAGTGAATTTGTGCTGGGGCTTTGGGAAGGTTACGACCTTAGCATAGCTTTTGTCTTGACACACTGTGGCTTGTCAACCTTTGCA
>NW_015626377.1:41838-47791 GCF_001515625.1 Sinocyclocheilus rhinocerous
TAACCCTCGTTCCCTGATGGAGGGAACGGAGATGTTATGTCCCCATGCCACAACCTTGAGCCATTCGCTGATGTCGGGACACATTCTTGGCTCCTCAGCGTAAAACCTAATGAGTGGATGCGCGCTGTCGCCTTGTATACCCGTGTGCACGGGGAGTGGCTCAGCATGCAAAATCCACTAGCCAATTCTCATTGGCATTTTCACTTAAACTCAGAGATGATTGGGCTCCCAAGTTAGACCCCTAATGTCGTCACAACATAACATCTCTGTTCCCTCCATCAGGGAACGAGGGTTACGTACGTAACCGAGATGTTACTTGCCACACAAGTAAATAGTTAGATATGAAATATTGATTTGACTTCAAATATTTATTAGCTCTTTAAACACAAAGCTTACGCAAAGAAAAACAGTTTCTTACAAACAGCTTTAAGCCTTGAGAACGTTTAGACAAGATGGACAATTAAGGCATAATGTTCAGCTGTATCACTAATTACACAGCTTTTTACCACATAAATAAAGATGAGGATATAAAATGCTATTTGAAATGAAAGCAGTTGAGTGGTATATTATTCGCTGTTGCTAATGACGACAGTTGTTATCGGGGAATAACACACCTTGGAATGTAGTGACTGACCAATCTGAATTAAGTATTCCTTAGAGCCGTGCAATAATAAAAATTAGGTTGAAAGAATGTTTCAGGAGCATCATTCTAACCTTAAACAATGTTTCACTAACATTAAAAAAACTGTTTGTAAAATGTTCTTAGATCAAAAACTCGTTAGCTGGGATGATGTTGGAGAGTTTTTGAATTTTATAGAGGTTGATTTTAAAAACCACTAGCACAATTGTTGACGACTGATTTTACAGTTTTGAGGAAGGTGCCATGAGATTTGGGGAAAAAGTGCAATAGTTTAATTAAAAGTTCTCACCTGATTGGGTTGGATTATTTTCTTCTACTGAGAATGGCAGCATTCTATCTAATGGATTCTTTCTTTGTAGAATCATTTCTTTATGTACATAAGTTGTTTTCTTTGTTTGTCGGACATAAGGAATAAGACATTCATTTTGTGTTTCAAACAGAGCTTGTGTTGTTCTTTCTTCCATTGCACTGATCGTTTCTAAAGTTTCCCATGTTATTCGCTCTTGTCTCTCTATCTCTTGCTCTTTTTCCTTGGACTTATTTTCTTCTTGTAGTTTCTTTTCTTTTCTGCTCTCCGTTACAGACACAGAGTCAGTCTTGTTATTGTAATGCTGGCCATCATTCTGTTTGATGAATTCATCAATCTTGTGTAGAAGTTTTTTGATGTGAGATTGATTAATCTCATTTTTACTGTTGATCTCATGATATTGTCCTCTGAAATGACTGACTAGGTCATGAAATTTTCCATTACGTTTAAGGACCATCCATTCTCTGTTTGACATTTGTTCTCTTCCAGTAATCAGAACCAGAGTGTATTTAAAAGCTTCTTCTCCAAAGTACTCCTGAATTTGCTCCACAACATTCCTCTCGTCCTCCTCAAAGGTCTCTAGGTTGATGATGAGCAGGAACACATGAGGACCAGGATGAGCGAGAGAGAGACTCTTCATCATCTGCTCATGCAGCTCTTCATCAGTCAGATGAGTGTTGAAGAATCCTGGAGTGTCGATGATGGAGATGTTTCTGTCTTCTACTCTTCCTCTCTGTATCTCACTCTCTCTGGTTCTGCTCTCTTCAAATACATCTTGACCCAGTATTGCATTTCCAGCTGAACTCTTTCCAGCTCCAGAGACTCCCAGCAGCACAGTCCTCAGATCCTGTGAATCCCCTGTCAAATAGTTCATATCATTAGCTGCAGCTACATAATATGTAATTGTTTCTAATATTCTAACCATTTAATCCCCGGTTAAAAACATTAACCCAGTCTCCTGTCACCATGTATCATACACAATTTCATACTATCATTCGACATGCTGTTTTTACACCAAAGCCTTGGCGGATTAACTATTTGGGCAACTATATGTTCCCATGGCAAAATCCCTGGTGTTAAATGAACACAGCTCAGTGTTTATATGAGTCCACACTTAGAGTGTTAAAGTAACACTGAAGCAGTGCTGAAGATGATATAATGAAGTGCTGATTGAGCATTAGTGATGAATGCCTGCTGTTAACTAGCAGAATCACTGAAGAAAAGAGAAACACAAGAACTACAGAGAGTTTCTTTATCTCTTAACATGTAGGGTCCTATTTTAGCGATCTAAGCGCATGGTCTGAAGTGGCGCAAGTGCACATAGAGCATGTCCGAATCCACTTTTGCTAGTTTACCGACGGAAAAAAAATTCAGCGCGCCAGACGCCTTGGTCCAAAAGGGTTGTACCTATTCACTTAATGAGTAATGGGTGTGTTTTGGGCGTAACGTGCCATAAACCAAGTAAGAGTCTCATCTCCCATTTTCTTTAAGAGCCAGTTGTGCTCGCGCCATGGCGGATTCGGTATTTACACGGCGGAATTTTCAAGAGCAAAGACTGAACGCTTCTCCAGAGAGGAAAGGTCCTGCCCATCTACAGGGCACAAAAATAACCTTTTACATGATAATCCTTTCATTTTTAACATTTGGCATGTTTGTGTGCTGCTGTGGGTCACTGTGTGTGTAATAAGCAGAGTGTACACGCATTGTTCACCCGCCTATAGGTGCGTATTACTAATGCGCCCTTTAAATAAATAAATAATATTTATTTAATTAAATCAATAAAAAAATACTGCGTCTTTTACTTTAGACCAGGTCTTAGTTGGTCAGTAGTGCAATCATTTTCAGTTGCCTCAAAATAGCAATGCGCCAGCAATGCCCCTGAACACACCTTGTTTTCAGACTAGCCAACAATGGGCGCACAAAGGGGCGCAAGTGCATCCTTTGCCAGTGTCCCTGCACGGTGGAGTCACACGGTAGAGTCGATGGTCTTTACACTCTTCGGTCTTCACACGAGGAGGCTGTCACGCGACAGCTGCCGCGGTAAACTAAGTTTTTTTTATACCCGTCTATAAAAAGTGTTCCTTTATAGGTTAGCTCATTCTTCAATATGCTCATTCAAACACTTATAAAAATATTTCCTTTAGAGGTTTGCTCGTTCTTTCAGTTGATTCCTTTACACAGTATCCCTGGCTATTACTGTATAAATTTTCAAGTCTTTTTACTGTATGTTTTTTGGAGAAAATTAAAGGCAAATTCGCCCCAAGCATTTAAGTGAATAAGCACTTTTACATCATGTCCCATTTTCAAACCCTCATAAAAATCTTTCCTTTACAGGTTTTCTCGTTCTTTTGATTGATTCCTGTTTACAGTCACTCTTACTATTACTGTATTATTATTATTTTAAAATTTTTTTTACTGTATGGTTTTGAAGAAAATTAATGGCAAAATCACTCCAAAAAACTAAGTGCATTCTACCAGTTGCACCATTACCCATTTTCAAACACCCTTAAAAATCTTTCCTTTGTAGGTTTGCTCGTTCTTTCAATTGATTACTTTTCACAGTGATCCTGACTATTACTGTGTTCATTTTCAAATCGTTTTACTGTATAGTTTGGGAGAAAATGAATGGCAAATTCACCCCAAGCATTTTTGTGCACCTTTGCACTTTTACATCATGTCCCATTTTCAAACACTCATAAAATTATTTTCTTTATAGGTTTGCTCATTCTTTCATTGATTCCTGTTCACAGTGACCCTGAATATTACTGTATTAATTTTCATTAATATGTCCCATTTTCAAACATGAAGTTTCCATTTTTGAAGGGATTATTGTGCAAACGTACCATGCTTATTACCATAGGAAACAGTATTGGACAAAATTGCTGGGAAATACTCTCCTGACATCATACACTCAACCTCTTCTTACATTTTAATTGTTAGTGTCACATTTAATTAAGTTAAAATCTTAATTTTAACCTTAGGAACTGATTATGTTCATCACCCCTTTGAGCAGTCCTTATTTGTGTCCATGGTTACTAATTTCTAACCTTTAGTTAAATTTCTTATGTCTTTTGCTTTTATAGCCCTGAGGTTGTTGTATTTGTTTATGGTGATTATCAAAATCACCCCAAACATCAAACTCCATTGTTGGACTTGGGATTATTTCTGCATATTCCAACACTCATAAAAAGTGTCCCTTTATAGGTTAGCTCATTCTTTCTATTGATATGTATCCAGAGTGACCCTGACTACCACTGTATTCATTTTCAAGGCATTTTACTGTTTAGTTTAAGAGAAAACTAAAAGCAAATTCACCCCAAACATCAAAATGTGTCCTGGCACTTGCACTGTGTCCCATTTTCCAACACTCATAAAAAGTGTTCCTTTATAGGTTAGCTCATTCTTGCACCAGTTTCACTGAAGAAAGTGCCAAAAGAGGAGTCGGTCAAAGAGCTGCCATCAGCAACAATAGTTCCATCTGGCTGGAAGCGGTGCTCCAAACAATACAGTTCCCAGCAGGAGTTACCCATCTGGATACCTGCTTGACCAATATGTATGGAAATACACTCCCTCTGGTTTGACCGAGGCAAACCACAAACAAACACAAAAGTCAACTGCAGGGAAGTGCTAAATTGGCAGCACTAATAACACAGTGAAAATAACCATCAGTAATCTCACCATTTTACTCAAGTATCACAGCAAGCAGGAACTAATTAAGAACCTTGGAATTATAAAAGACACTTTCACGCCACCCTGATCACCTAAAGTCTGTAATCTTTCTAAGACCAGTTCACCTCCACAACTACATCAAACCACTCACCTGATCTTGATTTATATTGGCCTCAAATTAGAAGGGTGTGGCTCTTAACGAACTCTACCTGAGAGAACCGGTAGCCCTGCAGATTCAAAACAGAACAAGCTTTATCGCACAAGCTTTGTTGTTACTGAATAAGAAATCAATACAGTTTGTGCTGAGCTTACACAAGATTAATTATTGTCAAATAGATCAGGCCATTAAATTCTCAGGGGAAAAAGTAAGACAATGTAAGATTATGAAAGTTCACTCCGTGTTTAAACGTACCAGTCTCCTCTCTTATGCATGAAGATATTACAGTTACATATACTCCTTAATCCTATAAGGAATAAGGATTGGATTGCTAATAAGGAATCCAAATTCTTGCTTCAGCAAGAATTTGAATTACTTCCATCTGGTCGACGTTTTCGTATTCCGATGTCTAGATATAACCGTTATAAAAACTCTTTTGTTCCTTTGGCTACAAGGCTGTTAAACTCTGATTCAGGGGACACAACTGTGTGATTGTTATTATTGATGTTGGTACTTTGTTGTGCAGTTTTACCTGTATTGCCCAAAACAAATTTCCCTCTTGGGGGACAAATAAAGTAAAGATTAGTTCATTATGTTCATCACCCCTTTGAGCAGTCCTTCCTTATTTGTATGGTTACTAATTTCTAACCTTTAGTTAAATTGCTTATGTCTTTGCTTTTATAGCCCGGAGTGTCACGTGTATGTTCCTGTTAAGTTCCGGTCCCCATTTAGTTCATTTGTCCCAGGTGTTTCCTATATTTATTTTTCCTATGATCATGTGGCAAGCCCGCCGGCCGCTACTGTGGCAAGCCCGCTGGTGGTTTCTCAGTCAAGCCTGCCAGCCCCAGAGCTCACTCCAGTTCAAGTCATTTTACTGTATATATTTGGAGAAAACTAAAAGCAAATTCACCCCCAAACAACAAAATGCGTCCTAGCACTTGCACTGTGTCCCATATGCCGGCCGCTACTGTGGCAAGCCCGCTGGTGGTTTCTCAGTCAAGCCTGCCAGCCCCAGAGCTCACTCCATTGCCAGCTCCTCAAAAGCGCTTTACTGTGCCTGCTCCTCCAGAGCGCCCTCCCGTGCCAGCACCTCGTAAGCACTTCCCTGAACCCCAGTTAAGCCCAGTGAGGGCTCCTGATTCCTCGTTTAGCCCAGGAAGGGCTCCTGATTCCTCGTTTA
>NW_015626377.1:47917-52046 GCF_001515625.1 Sinocyclocheilus rhinocerous
AGGTTAGCTCATTCTTTCAATTCATATGTATTCAGAGTGACCCTGACTATCACTGTCTTCCATTTCAAGTCGTTTTACTGTATAGTTTTGGAGAAAACTAAAAGCCAAATCACCTCAAACTCCATTGTTGCACTTGGATTATTTCTGTATATTCAAACACTCATAAAAAGTGTTCCTTTATAGGTTAGCTCATACTTTCAATTCATACACTGAACAAAATTATAAACGCAACACTTTTGTATTTGCCCCTATTTTTCATGAGCTGAACTCAAAGATCTAAGATTTTTCTAAGTACACAAAAGGCCTATTTCTCTCAAATATTGTTCACAAATCTGTCTAAATCTGTGTTAGTGAGCACTTCTCCTTTGCCGAGATAATCCCTGGAGGCTCTCCTTGTCTCTGCCCTGTTTCAGTCCTGCACCAGCCTCCAGGGCGCCCACCCCCCCTCCCCGATGGTACTGTTACGGCGCAGGATGCGCCATCCGGGAGGGCGGCGATCTGTCACGTGTATGTTCCTGTTAAGTTCCTGTACCCATTTAGTTAATTAGTTCCAGGTGTTCCTCATCTTCCCCTCATCAAGTCCTGTGTATTTATAGTGAGTCCAATTCTAAGTTTCTTGGTCTGCTGTTAAATGTCTTCTGAGTTCCTGTGTTTGCCTGTTGTTGATTAAATTCCATGTTTGAAGTATTCTCCTGCGTCTTCTCGTTCCTTCCTCCCTGAGGGTATCGTGACACTGAGGTTGTTGTATTTGTTTATGGTGATTATGCCTGCAAAGCTATTATTTGTTTTGCTGTGTTTGTTTACCGTAATCATCAGTCTATTGAATAAGTCTGCTTAGCTGCAATTTCTTGTTTCTCCTTACCTGTAACTGATCAATTACAATTGTATTAAAATTAATTTTAAAGTCTATCTAAATTAAAATCCAGATACAACAAGATTACACATGGTAAGACAGTTGACAACATGAAGAAAAAATAAGTAATATAGTATCAGTGCCGTTGTTTGAAAATGATCACACTTTTATTTTAATTTTACTTAACTTTATTTTATCGTATATGTACTTTTATAAATATTATACATTTTATATAAATGCATGCAATTTATTATATATTTTAAAGTTTTTTTATTTTTATTTTTTTTATTTGCCTTTCTTATTTCAGAAAACAACTTTGTGCATCTCAAGAAATAAAAGCCCTTTGGGCATGCTGTTGTACATCCCATCAGACTGCACAACTGTGCCTACTGTGGCTTCAACACCTGTGAAAATTTATTGACTATCTTCTGCACACTGATGCATACACCTAAAATCATCTTCTCATATTAGGCTTTTGTTTAATTACATTAAAAAATTACATATTTGCATTTGTATCTGTGAAATGTCATAACACAGGTTACATAATCCCTATCACAACTTATTTCTGTATTTCAGTCTTAATAAAACTCTTGTTTAAATTCCACTAGGTTGTATTGCAGTCAATCAATCAATAGCCTACTGTTATTTTAAGGTGTCATTGAGTCTTGAAAGGTGCCTAATAAATTGCATTATTATTATCATTAAATTATTATAGGAGTAAGCTGTGGCAGAATGACACCAAGGAGTTCTGCAGTGGCATGAGGACTATAATTGGTTACAAGCTTTCTGTACAATAAAAAAACAACAAACAAATAAAAATAAAGGAAAGGAAACCTCAACAATTGTTTCCCATCAAAACATGAACATGACTTTTCTACAATTCACACTGAAACAATAATAGACTAATAATAATAAAAGCAAATAATGTTTGTTATATACTTACTATGTGTTTTTGAACTCAAAAGATTAGGGCATTTAACAGGATGCAAGAGCTAAATTAGTTTAGCAAGGTCTTATTTTCAATGTCATCAAATAGAACTTTCCAGAATTATTTTTGTGCTCTTAATTACTTATTAATTATTATTAGTCAGGGTGACTGTGAACAGGAATCAATTGAAAGAACGAGCAAACCTATAAAGGAGAAAAAAGAGGTATGAGTGTTTGAAAATGGGACATGGTGTAAAAGTGCTTATGCACTCAGATGCTTGGGGTGAATTTGCCTTTAATTTTCTCCAAAACCAAACAGTAAAAATATTAGAAAATTAATACAGTGATAGTCTGGGTCACTCTGAATACATATGAATTGAAAGAATGAGCTAACCTTTAAAGGAACACTTTTTATGAGTGTTGGAATATGAGCTAACCTATAAAGGAACACTTTTTATGAATGTTTGAATATACGGAAATACAGTAATCAAAGTGCAGCAATGGAGTTTGATGTTTTGGGTAATTTTGCTTTTAGTTTTCTCCAAAACTATATAGTAAAATGACTTGAAAATGAATAGAGTGATAGTCAGGGTCACTCTGAATACATATCAATTGTAAGAATGAGCTAACCTATAAAGGGACACTTTTTATAAGTGTTGGAAAATGGGACACAGTGCAAGTGCTAGGACGCATTTTGTTGTTTGGGGTGATTTTGCTTTTAGTTTTCATTAAAGACTGAGCTAACCTATAAAGGGACACTTTTTATGAGTGTTTGAAAATGGGACACAGTGCAAGTACAAGGACGCATTTTGTTGTTTGGGGAGATTTTGCTTTTAGTTTTCTCCAAAACTGTACAGTAAAATGACTTGAAAATGAATATAGTATACACAAACATTAAATAAAAAAACAATGAATAAAAAACATTAATATTAACATTTATTAACATTAATAAATGATTTATAATAATTAATGTACAATACAAACGTTTATGTACAAAAATAATGTATTTACAAACTAAAAATAAAAGTTAAAATAAGCAGAAGTATAAAGGAAACGTCGGTATGACAGCTTCTTTACATGCATTTTGACTGCTCTTAGCACCCGTACCGTAAGTGCACGATTACACGCAAAAAAATTGCGGCTGGCTTGACCATGTATTTTCAAAGCGCGGATAGCTTGACCGCAGTCTCAGATCAGTAGTATTTACATTTTTTTCTCCTATTATTCTTTTTTTAAGGAAACACTCAAGCACCAATGATAAAAAAAGAAGCAGCAGCACTCTACTAGCACAGATAGCTCAAGATTAAAGGTATGCTTTAAAAATAAAAATCTTTGCACCACATAGCAACCTCCAACACCCAAGGGTTGCCTTCTCCAGACTGCATGTTTCTTGGTTTCTTGTGTACTTTTAGCTGTATATTTGGGGTCATTATCCTGTTGGAGGCATGCAGGTACATGAGACATTTGTGTTTAATTTCATCCCTCTTCAGGAGGAATGAAGCATTTTTTAATTAACTGTAAGAGTACCAACACATTTGTCCACATCTGTTTGTATCTGTGTTAAGTCACCCAAGTCCAGACTGTATTTGTTAGTAATCTTTGCCTTTCTTTCAGATAGTGTTACCAGGTATTGTGCAGAGGCTGGAGAGTCTTCTGCAGTGAGGGCCTGTGCTAGGCCCTACTCCAGCCAAGTCAACTTTGATGAAGTCCTGTCATCAAAGGCACTCCAGTTAAGCCATCCATCCCAATGACTTGGGAAATAACAAGTATAGAGTCAATAATAATTGTAAATAAGACACAAAAGCAGGACCGTAGCGATGAAGTCTTGTCATCAAAGGCAATCCAGTTAAGCCGTCCATCCCAAGGACTTGGGAAATAACAAGTAAGAGTCAATAATAATTGTAAATAAGACAGAAGCAGGACCGTAACCACCATAGACATTGAGGAGGGCAAGTCCCCCCAATCATTAGAAATGGCTAATCTGTCCCCCCCCAATATTGGAAATTCTTGCACTGATCTGCTGCACTTCACTATGCAGCACTCTATTTTTTTAGTATGACAAAAAGGTTTAAAAGTTACATTATTTAGCCTGGCCTGCTCAGCAGGCTAACAGCGCTCATCAATGTCAAAATAATTGAGATGGCCTATCAAATCAAAGTAGGCGGGCTTTACTGTTCACAGAAGCAGAGCGCGAATTTCACCACAAATCATAAATTTTAAGGGTTAGTTCACCCAAAAATGAAAATTAGCCCATGATTTACTCAGCCTCAAGTAGGCATGGGCCGATTACCTGAAAATTTCACGGTTTTAAAACCACTAATATTTTCCGTTATACCGTTCCTGCGGTAT
>NW_015626378.1:0-264 GCF_001515625.1 Sinocyclocheilus rhinocerous
CTCTGTCTGTTTAGCGCGCATGCGTGCAGCAGCGCTCGTTCACTCCTGACAGCACAATGGATATGTTTGCATGACTTTCTAACATTTACAGATGAAGAATATACCTGTGTCATGCCAGTTATGCAGTGAGGAAAACACAACGTCTCAAATGCATTAAACAGCACAGATATATTCGCTGTTTGTCATGGTGTATCGATTTGATCCATGATCAACATTAAGGGCTGCTTAAGAATAAGCGTGCACAAATTAGTGAGATTGTGTGAA
>NW_015626378.1:371-820 GCF_001515625.1 Sinocyclocheilus rhinocerous
AAGTCAGATTTTGGACTTTAATCCCCGCTCTTCCTCAGGTCTCTGTAGTGTTGTGATGCGTCATATTCACGCAGCAGCAGCGGTGATGAGAGCGCGCGCTTCAGAAACAGTTTAGAGAGGAGAAATCAATCTACATATTAGTTACAGATTATTGGTCACTTTCTAAATAATAAAAGTATAGGTCATCCACTAGTAATTATATATAAATGAATCGGTTTTTACCGATGCAAATATGTTAGAAACGATGCATCGCGATATAAATGCCAACTTGACGATGCATCTATAAATGCCAACTTGTAGCCGATGCACACTTTTTAAACCGATGCATCGCATCGTTAACTTTTTATGCCGATGCGCCGAGCGAATCGGGGAATCTTCCCATCCCTAACACACACACACACACACACATACACACACGCACTCTCTCTCTCTCTCTCTCTCTCTCTCTC
>NW_015626379.1:0-748 GCF_001515625.1 Sinocyclocheilus rhinocerous
ATTTAGGCACTTTAGAAATTGTGTTTTAATACACTACCAGTCAAACGGTTTTGATCAGTAAGATTTTTAATGTTTTTTTAAGAAGTCTCTTCTGCTCACCAAGCCTTCATTTATTTGATCCAAAATACAGCAAAAACAGTAATATTTTGAAATATTTGTATTAAAATGTAATTTATTCCTGTGATTTCAAAGCTGAATTTTCAGCGTCATTACTCCAGTCTTCAGTGTCACATGATCCTTCAGATATCATTCTAATATCCTGATTTGCTGCTCAAAAAACATTTATTATTAATATTATTATTATTATGTTTTAAACTGATTAGATTTTTTTCAGATTTCTTTGATGAATAGAAAGTTCAGAAGAACAGCATTTATCTGAAATAGAAATCTTTTGTAACATTATTCATTCAAAAGTCTTTATCATCACTTTTGATCAATTTAAAGCATCCTTGCTAAATAAAAAATAAATAAATATATATACTGACTCCAAGCTTTTGGTATAGTCCATGGGTAATGTTACAAATGCTTTTTATTTCAGATAAATGCTGATCTTTGGATCTTTCTATTCATCAAATAATCCTGATGTACTCAACTGTTTTAAATATTGATAATAATAATAATAACAAATATGTTTCTTGAACAGCAAATGAGCATATTAGAATGATTACTGAAGGATCATGTGACACTGAAGACTGGAGTAATGATGCTGAAAATTCAGCTTTGATCACAGAAATAAATTACAGTTTAA
>NW_015626379.1:1255-1375 GCF_001515625.1 Sinocyclocheilus rhinocerous
GACTAAGGATTTAGACCTTTTTTATGTGATGGCCATACAAATAATAGGGTTGTCTGGTAGGCCTACAAATTAGTACCTTAAAGGGTTAGTTCACCCAAAAATTAAAATTAGGCTGTGTTT
>NW_015626380.1:0-12766 GCF_001515625.1 Sinocyclocheilus rhinocerous
CTACCCCCTCCACAACCCTTTTTCTTTCTTGCTATTTTGTATATTTTCTCCTTTATAGTTAAAGCAATTGAGATAAATGTGTAAACTATTAGAAGAACTGTTTGCTGTGTTGTGTATAAGTAAGCAAGCAGTTATTAGTTTGGGGCCTATTGAAAATATACCTTGTGCATCTGATCATATAACAGATTACAGAGTTTTGTTTGGACAAGTGGTACATAAATGTTTGTGATTTGTGTAAAACCACTAAAAGGAGCTACAATTGCTTTTTCAGATATTTTAAAGTATTGGCTGGCTGTATTAACTATTATGATATGATTGTATCTGACAATAGAAGTATGTCTTGGAACTTATTAGGTGTGTTGACTGATACATGAACATTACATGTCCTTCCCTGTTATTCTCCAGAAGTATCCAGGTTTGCTATTTTAAAATAGAAATACCTATGTTACATGGTTTTGTAATATAATTAAAAAGAAAACATTCACATAGTGCTGAATTCATTTATTTGACTTGAACAGCTTTTGACATTAGTGTATCACTCCATGAAATTGCACTGATGAACACATGAAATAATTACAGCTACAGGAACTACAAACTCTCTGAACAACCAGTCTGACCAAGCTGAAGGAGAAGCAAACATATGAGATGTTCAACTGATCTGCATTACTACAGCATCTATCAATGTCTGCATAAACTGTCTTTATACAAGCATGAGAGCAGGCTGATCTTGATACAGTGAGCATCAGACTGTGGACTAGCTGATGTAATGTGGATGTCATTTTTTACAAACCACTTCAGAACGTAGAGCTGAGGAAAGTCTAAAACAGGGCTGTTGGATCGGTGCGACAAGTCTGAGATTTTTTAAAATGTGCAAATAATTTTTTTTAAAGAGCCATTTGGAAAATTATACCCATTTCAACAGGAATGTTATAGGTTTATACTTCACAAATGTAAATAAAGCAAATTAATAGAATATGAAACGCCACAGAGAAACAAACGTGTTACATTGACATGTCGTCCATTCAGAGGTAAGGCTTTATCTAAAATATAACAATGTAAATAAAACCATGTACAAACACGTCAACATTCAATTATTATTTTTTTTTACATTTCCATTTGTGTTCCAGTACAACTTCATTATTTTCCATTTGAAGTAATATGCATTTTTTTTAAATATCAAATTGCATTTGTAAATCTTCCAACCATTTTTATTTGTATTCCATAAGAACTGAACTAACAACACAATAAAAAAAAAAAAGCAAAGGTCACATTCACACAATGGTCCCATGATCATAAACTCCTGAATGATTCTGTACACTGATCAGAATTGAGATGTTGAATGCTGTGCTCACCTGAACTTAATATTAATACACTGTCTGCGAAAAATAACTACTGATCACTATTTTTGTCTTGTTTTCTAGTAAAAAATATCTAAATGACAAAAAAATAAAAAATTATGTAAAGGAAATAAATTTAACTGAGAAGCAAAATAAGACATTTTCAGAGAATATGTTAACTTTTTCCCCTTACCCCATTAGGTATTTGCAACTAAATTTTTGCAAATGCTTAAAATATGGAACAATTTGCCAATGAGGTATGAAAAAATAAATGTAATGCAAGATATGCAAAAAAAAATTTAACTGGAAAACAATACAAAATTGATTAGAACTATGGTTTGCACTGTCATGTATGCACACACACACACACACACACATTTTTTTTCTTGTGACAATGCATCACAAACATTGATCTCCATCAGAAAGCAGTTGAGACTGATAGAATGATACAGAAGCACTGTGATACAAGAAGGACTGTAACTACAGTAAGGCATGATAAAATCCCAGTGCACTATAGTGAAATGGCATAAGATTCTCTATTTAGATCCAAAGCTGTGTGTTAATGGCCAATAACACACTGAACTAGTGTGGAAGATTTTAAAGCTAAAACCCATGCAGTAGACAGCAGAAACAAAGTATCAACATGCATCATTTGACCCTAAAATGTTAATAATATAATATAATATAATATACAGGTGCATCTCAATAAATTATAATGTCGTGGAAAAGTTTATTTATTTCAGTAATTCGGGTGTGCGGATGTCTATGTGTGTGATGGAAAGCATGGCTGCACTAAGGAGACTGCTTTAATTTCAGGAGTTACAGATCAAAACAAACAGCTTTCCAATAAAAGCTGCCTGACACATTCAAGATAATACTGATATCCGGCCAGGCGTGAACACAAAAGACAAACAAGCAAAACAAAACAAGTGACAAAAAGAAATTTGTCCATACAGTATAAATATATTAACTCATCCAACAGCACATGCCATAAAAACAATAGCCGTTTCTAACCGTTAAAAACATATAATACTGAAATAAATAACAGCAGGCTTTTGTGAAACATCTTCATGTTTTGATAGAGTCAGTAGTTTGGGGTTTCTTTTAGTTCTGTATGGGATATCCAGTGTGCTTTTGTGCATACAAGACGCTTCTTTAAATCTCACAAAAGCCATTTTCTTGTTCGTCTTTTCATCATCATCATCAAAAAGAAAAAAAAAGCGTATTACTGTATACTGACCAATAAGATGTTTTTTGTTTGTTTGCCCATTTGCAAAATGAAGGCCATTTCTCCATCAATTCTCATTACTGTAATACAAAAAAAATAATAAATTATGATATTTAAACTGTAAAGCACACTTGTAAGGTAATGGTAATATATATCACTGCATTACAAGTGAGAATTTGGGATTAAAATATGCTTATTTGTGATGAAAATAATGCAACAATGCAATCATAATCTGCGTAAAATAGGCTTAATGTTCTTAGTGCAAAAAACTTATTTGTTATTTATTTCATTTGATATTTCCCTGGGACATTTCTTCATGAGATTCACTAACCAATAAAATGGTAGAGGCTTCATTAAACCTCATTCAGGAGTCTAGATCCCACCTGAACCAGCTCTAGCTCTGCTGAAAGCTGTGGAACACGGATCTCGTGTTCTTGATATGTTCGATGCTGACAGAGCTGGTCGGTATTATGCAAACCCAAACAATCCCATCATGCACGGGGTCTGGACTGTACCATCTCTTTAGAAATGATTCCTGAAGATCAGAGATGTAAACTTGAGGAAGCTCTTGAGGAAGGGATAAGCTCAGTGCATGGATGCTAAGTTTTCTTTCCGAGTTACACCAGACATGATTACTTATTAGCTAATCAATATCACCACACGCAACTAACAAATAAACACCTACGTTAATGAAGTCAGCTGAGCTCCAAGGTCTTTTTTTTTTTTTTTACTGAGTCTAAGTTATTATTTTGATATGGATGAGTGCAGAGGACTAGAGTATGTTACGCATCTGGATATCCATGTTAGCTAGCATCTAAGAGAAAAAAAAATCTGACAGGGTAAAGCAATAAATAAAATATCCTAGCATCATACATATTTATAGATATTTATATATGAGTACGATTATACAGCCCCGTGAACTTATTCTGGTTGTGATCTGAAAAGGCATTAGTGTTATTTTGACCTTTATTGTTCCTTTCGTAACATTCAATAAGTGAAACATCTCTGAAATATTCCAGTTTAAGAGGTGAATCTCACAAAAATATCCAGGTCCCGCAATCAAAAGAAAATATAAGAATATATTTTCCATGAAGTAAATGAAGAACAGATCTTTTCAGTTTTTTTTTTTTTTGCATTGCTGTGGATATGAGTTTTGAGCATTTCTGTCATTGACATTATTCTCAGTGTTGATTTTCATTAATAATTTTTAAATCATGGTATTAATTATTAATTAATTACTGCATTCAAGTGAATTTTAATTACTATTTTAATCAGCATATGTTAGCAAATACTATACTATGTAAATAATATATTTGTTTTCACATTACAATAAGATGTTTTTTTTTTTTTGCATTTCAGTAATAAGAATTTTTTGGGAAAGTGCTTAATTGCCATTAAAATAACAATGTCAAAATATTAATGGTCCTAAAGATGAGCTTCATTTTCTTTAAACAAAATATAGCTTCTTATGTGTTTCTTTTGATTTTGGGGTCAATTGTGATCTGAAAACGTGCTTGACAGGTTTTGTCAGATTCACTCTTTTATTGAATAAATAAAAGTGATGAAGAAGTGCAAAAAGAAGGATTGATGACATGATCTAAATTGCATTATCTTTAAGTGTGTGGCTTATTTACCTATAATCATATTTTTAATTTTTTTTTATATATTTTGGCTCTCTGTTCCTGCTGTGTGATTGGTTGAGGTGAGGTGATTGATGGGTCTACACACGAGTGAGGAAGCCCACATTGAGGCTGCTGGGTATCTGAATTGTTTCCAAGGCCAGGGAGGAGGGGTTAAAGGGGAAGGTCACGGGGTAGATGACTTTGGTGTCCATCAGCAGCTGAGGCGACTCCTTTCGATCCCGTAAACGTGTCTGGCAGAGCAAAGACTCAGATTGAAGCATTCACACATGGACAAACATACAGTATAACGACTTAAAAAGCACAAGAACTATTATAAGGTTGAGTTTTTGAAACATACCTGTATTGTTCTTATGAACTGTACTGACACACGCTCTTCAAACGCGTTGACAGGCGTATACAAGTTCAGCACCTTCACAATCTGGACAGAAAATAAGAAATGATGAGGGAGTGTGTGTGTGTGTGTGTGTGTGTGTGTCAAGGGTATTATAATTAGCTAAAACTAAGGCCCTGTCCACACGAACGCGGTTATTTTTAAAACCGCAGCTTTTTCTACGCGGTTAGGCTGTTCGTCCACACGCAAACGCAGCACCAGTTCACTGAAACCGAACATTTTTGAAAACGCCTGCCAGGGTGAAGATTTTCAAAAATGAGTTTTTGGCTTGTGATGTCGGAGCATGCGCTGTTATCTCCGCCTACTGGAAACTTTTTCAGGCTTCTGATTGGCCAACATGGCTTTACGGTTGAGATTATATCGCCACCTGTTGGTTTGGCATGCTCTTGACAGTGCTTCATAGCATGCGTTTGCGTTTTCATGTGGATGGAGATTTTTTTTAAAACGGAAGAAGAAAAAACTCGTTTATAACGTTTATAAAAATACCTGTGTACGTGTGGACATGGCCTAAAACTGAAACTAAAACTTAAACCATTAAAAAAAATCATTACTTCAAATAAAATAAACATTGATGTAAAAAAAAAAAAAATATATATATATATAGACAAAAATATAAAAACTAGTAAAAACAACAAAAACAACAAAACCATAACTATAATAATATTATAAAAACATTCAGTATACTTTGTTATTCTGACAAAATGCCTTATCTGGTGTTTTTTCCTTTATTTTGGAAACATTATCACAGTAAAACAGGAAGAAAAAAAATTGATTGAATTAAATTTTGGTTGACAATGTAAACATGATTAAAAGAGTACTTTTGATCATAATGGTTTTAATTTAAAAAGTCATGAACACTGCACTGAAACAGCTAAATATGTAAATAAAACACGGTTTTATCTATTTTTACTACAAAAATATTGCCTCATGGGATATTACAAAATTTTGTATATTGTGAACTGCACTATAAAGGACTGTTTTAAAATGTGATTCTTGAATTTATTGTAATGTGTATTCTTTTTTTAAAAAGTAGTGAGTGACAACAGTAAGCAGGTCATTATGTTTGGTCACGGGTGAGTGATAATAGTAGGGCTGAAATGTTATAAATTGTCTTTTTCAAATAATTAATACTGGATGATATGAAATCAAATTGAAATGAAATGGTAAACATCTATAAAATAATCAGAAAAATGAATCAAGTGCTCTATAACAGATACAAATAGATCATGGTCATTTGAAGTGCAGTCCGGGATGTGTGTTACCTGTGCTGTAGAGAGGCCGTTACACATGGAGCAGATGGCCTCAGCATCCTCATCGGTTTTCTTCTTGACCTGCAGTAGTTGTGCGGCCTGAATCAATGGCTCCAGCGTCTCTTTCGCACCACATGTCATGAGGTTCTTATCTCTCAGCAACTCCTCCAGCTGACTCACATTATACCTGAACACACAAACATATAAACCCTTATACTGGAGATAAGATGACTGGAAATAAACTATGACCGACAACTGAATCCTGAGCTAACTGTACATACAATGTTATCTGCCAAATTTTTTTAATGTTTTGAAAGAAGTCTCTTAAGGCTGCATTGATTTGATCAAAATACAGTAAAACAGCAATATTGTGAAATATTATTATAATTTTAAATAACTGTTTTACATTTTAATACAGTTTAAAATGTAACTTTTTCCTGTGATGGCAAAGTTGAATTTTCAGCATCATTACTCCAGTCTTCAGTGTCATATGATCCTTCAGAAATCATTCTAATATGCTGATTTGCTACTCAAGAAACTTCTCTTATCATCACTATTGAGAACAGATAAATAGAAAGTTAAAAAAGAACAGCATTTATTTGAAAAAAAAAAAAATATATATATATATAGATTTTTATTGGTCATATTTACAAAATACTAGGTTACTAAAATGAGTGTTTCTGAGAAAGAACTAGTGATTCTGCCAAAGTTAATAGGGCAGGAATTATTATTTTATATTTATCTATGACTTTTCTGTAAGATTTATTTAAGAAAAAAATCAACATACAGTGGAGATGAAAATTAGAGAACCTACAATTTCCTGAATTTCAAGGTCACTGCTTAGCCCTATTTGAAGTTATCCTAACAGGAGTAGAAGGACAGTGTTTTAAGCATATTTAACAAATTAACTGTATTCTGAAGCACAGTATAAAAAACTTAAACGAGATATTTGAAAAAGAACTCTGACCAAAATTAGAGAACACTTACAGATACCTCCAAGTTATTAGTGTTAATCTGGCACCTGGTGCTAATTTCCTTGATTATATGACAAACCCTATTTAACTGGAAGCATATCTCCAATTTTCACTGAGATTTGCAAGATGGAGGGCTGCTCTAAGGTGAATGAAAGCCTGCGACTGGAGGTTGTCCAGATGAAGGCTAAAGGGATGACCCTTTCAGCCACTGCAAGAGAAGTTGGTCGTTCTAAATCTGTGATTTCTCGAATATTGCAGCTTTACAATGACACTAATTCATGTCCCCCAAAAAGGCTGGTCGTCCACATAAGACAAATGCACGAGAGGGCAGGATAATGCGGAGACTCTCAATGGGGAATCGGTTCAACACTGCAGCTGGAATTGCTTGCCAGTTCAGCGCTGAACAGGGTAAGGATCTGTCTCGGTACGTTTAAGAGAAGTCGGACTGAAAGCACACTCTGCAGTGATGAAGCCTCTCATTAACAGAAAGAATCAAAAGGCTAGGCTTTGCTGAGGAGCATGTTATAAGGAGAGAGGAGAACTGGTTCAAAGTTCACTTTAGTGATAAGAGCAAGTTTAATTTATTTGAATCTGATGGGAAACATTTTGTTTGGCATCAAACTGGGGAAAGACTGAGTGCGTAAAGAAGTCAGTGAAAGGTGGAGGAGGAAGTATTGGGGGGATGTTTTCTGCAGCAGGAGTTGGGCAGATGTTTATCAGAACCTCCTTCAGCAACATGCAGTTCCTTCCCTGCAAGCATCTCCCAATCAGCCTGCAATTTTCTTGCAAGACAATGCCCCGGTCACACTGCAAAACAGGAAAAGCAGTTCCTTGAAGCTAAGAACACTGAAATAATGAAATGGCCAGCCCAGAGTCTTGAACTAAACCTGATTGAAAATCTTTGGAAAATCCTTGGCAACAAAGTTATGACTAAGAAACCCACTACAGTTACCGAACTATGGAAGAGACTGGAAGAAGAGAGGACCAAGATCACAACTGCGCAGTGTGAGAAACTACTGATGTTCTGTGGCCACAGATGAGCTGAAGTCATTCAAAGCAAGGGCCTCTACACTTCCTACTAGTGTTGTCAAAAGACCCGGTACTTCGGTACCAAGTCGGTACTAAAACAATTAAAAAGTTACGGTACCACGTTTTCTTAAGTACCGGTGGTACCGAGTACCTGGTCAACCCGGTTCTTGATGCGCTATCCGAAAGATGCGCAGATGCGCTCTCTTCATTAAAGCACTGAGACATGGCGACCGGTGGTGCTGCTGATGCGGTGGCTCTGAATCCACTTGTTGACAGGAAAGGAGGAAAAAGCCATGTATGGAAATATTTTGGATTTGCGGCTGATGACCAGGGGAACATCATAGATCAACAAAAACCAATTTGCAAACGATGTCATCGAAGTTTTCTCTCAAAAGGAGGAAACACATCCAACTTAATAAAACACCTCAAAGACAGACACCCAGATCTAATGAAAGATTTCAAGCAGGTAAGATTCAATTAAAGTTTATATTTAGAGCTTCTGTTATAAATATTATATCATATTTTAATTTGAATGTTGGATTGAAATAAGCATCGCGCGTCTGCGTAGTTAATCATTAGCGTAAGCGCGGCTAACGCTAACGGCTAACGCTAACGTGAGTATTAGAATGAAGTTTCTTTATTTACTTTTTAATGCTCCTACAGGAGGGCGTGACAGTATTTACTATTTTTATCTCCTGTATAGTTTAGTAACACGTTACAATAAGATACCATTCATTTACATGACTTCATGTATTATCTAACATCAACTTACAGTGAGTGAACAATATATTTTTAAAACATGAATTAATGTGCAGAATGTTATTTAATACATAATTGCTATATGACTATTGTTTATTGTTAGGTCATTTAATCTAACAAATGGAATCTTATTGTAAAGTGTTTTTAATATTACAGTTGCCATCTATGTAACAGTGATATCATATACACGTAATGTAATCTTATCTAAATTTATTATGAAATCTTGAGGTTTATTTACTGCAGGCATCACAACCGATAATGCCACAAATAACAAAAAGGCCTTTGAAGACTACACCTGGATTCCTTGTTTTGGACACAATCTCCACCTTGCTGTAAATAAGGCATTAGAGATAAACAGGGTGTCCGCAGTGCTGTCAAGGCTTCGAAAAACTATCTCTGCCTTCACAAGATCACCAAAACTTTCACGCCAGCTGGCCAAAAAACAGACAGATCTGTCCTCTCCAGACCACAAACTCATTCATGATGAACCCACTCGCTGGAATTCTTCATACGATATGGTGGAACGTTCCTTGGAGCAGCAGCAGGTTGTCTGTGCTGTGCTGGCTGAAGACAGGAAAAAATGGTATCTGATGCCAAAAGACTCGGACATTACAGTTTTAGAAACTGTTAAAGCAGTTCTTGAACCACTCAGTCCTTTTACAGATGCACTTAGTGGGGAAAAACATACCACCCTGTCCTCAGTCTTGCCATTACTCTGGAAGATATATGAATGTCTCAGTCATGAACAAAGTGACTCTGCATTAGCCCAAGAGATGAAGGAAAAGATAACCGAGTATCTTCAGCATCGCTATGATGACCTGCAGCTGCAGCTTCTTTTGAACACTGCAACTTACCTTGATCCAAGATTTAAGAACAGCTTTGTTTCTCTTAAGGATGATGTGAAGCAAAGTCTCGTGGATGAGGTGAGGAAAATGGGAAATGATGGAAGTACATCAGGTGCTCAGGTGTCTGGAGATTCAAGTCAAGTCAGGCCATCAAAAAAATCTAAATCTGACCTGAAGCAACTGCTTTCCACCATACAAGGGGAAAAGAAAGAAAAAGGGGAAACAGCATCCTCAAGTCAAGCACATCTTTCTGCAAGTGACGAGTTAAATGGTGAGTTCTTGGTATACGGTCAGATGCCTGAGGTCAGTGCTGAGGATGATCCACTTTCCTGGTGGAAAACAAATATGGGTACACTACCTCAACTATCAGAGTTTGCCAGGAAGTATCTGTGCATTGCTGCATCAAGCTGTTCATCTGAAAGAATGTTCAGTACTGCAGGGTATATTGTAAGCCCAAGACGCTCAAGACTGACTCAGGAACACGTTAATATGTTAGTGTTTCTTTCCGAAAATCTGGAAATGGCAAAAAAAGTCACTTACGGAAAACTGTAGGCCAGTGTAGTTTTGGGTGAAACTTTAAGCTTGGAGTAAGTGAAATTGTTTACATTTTTTATTTTGTTCTTTTCAATGCTTGTAATTTATTTAGTTATTTAATTACTCAAATGTTTACAATCCTTGAAATGCCATGGTTTTGTTTATTTCTGACAGCTGTAACCCTCCAACATTTTAGTTGTAATTTTTCTTTTGTGTTACAGTGGTTACTGTTCTCTAATTTTGATCACTGTTTTCTACAAAATAAAGTTTTTTGGTGAAATGCCTTGGCTATTTTGTCAAACATGTTAGTATAACAGTGGTATACCTACATCTAATATTCCTTCAAATTTTGAGCGATGAAGATTATTTATTTTATTTAATTAATTAAGCACATTTCCATACAACCAAGGTTGCCCAAAGTGCTGTACATTAAAAAAAAAATAAAACAATGAGAATGGGCATAGACATAGAACAAACATAACGTAAAACAAGAATACATGATACAAATACACCCTTAAGGATTAACAGCCCGAGGAATTAAAAGCCATAGTTAATAAATGAGCTTTTAACAAAGATTTAAATCTAGAAATGGTCTGAGCAATGAGTTCCAAAGTTTGGGGGCAGCAACTGAAAAGGCACGATCCCCCTAAGTTTTAATCTTGAACTGGGAACCACTAAAAGAAGCTGGTCAGATGATCTCAGGGGCCTAAAAAAGGAATGCCGGTTCACTAATGTCTCCAGGTATTTTGGTGCCTAACCATTCAGAGATTTAAAAACGAACAATAACATTTTATATTCAATCCGGAACGGACTGGAACCATTTGAGAGAAGACAGGATAGAAGTAATATGATCACGCTTTCGAGTGCTTGTCAGCAATCTCGCAGCCGCATTTTGAACTGTCTGTAGACATGCCAGGGTTTTCTGGCCAACTCCCATATAGAGAGTATTACAATAGTCTAAACGTGATTTAATCTCTAGGTCTCTAAAAGAAAGAAAGGGCTTAATCTTTGCTAAAAGTCTCAAATTTAAAAAGCAAGATTTGACCACAGAATTTATTTGCTTGTCAAATAGTACACAGAAATTTTTCACCACTGCTTTATTATGCTCAGCCCAGGAGCCAAGAAAAGATTTTATAGTGGTTTGGTTTCCAACTGGATCAAAAAACAATCTCAGTTTTATATTTAACAGAATTTAAAAAAGTTAAACGGCATCCAGTCCTTGATGTCAGTTAAGTGGCAGATAAATCTGAGTATCGTCGGCATAACAATGAAAAGAAACACCATGTTTCCTAAATATAGTTACCAAAGTGAGTAAATACATTGAAAACAAAAGGGGGGTGAGAATAGACCTTTGAGGGACTCCACACTTTAGTGGAGCTGGCATTGACATATATTCGCCCAGTTTAACTGCAAAGCTTCTAACTACTACTGTAGATATGACTTAAACCATTTAAGGGCTACTCCACAAATTCAAACATGGTTTTCCAGCCAAGAAACCAAAATATTATGATCTACAGTAGCAAAGGCCACAGTTAGGTCCAATAACATTAGGACCGATGAGGCTCCAGAATCAGCATTTAATAGTATATAATTTTGAACCCTTAAAAGTGCCGATTCTGTTCAACGTTTTGCCCGAAAAACTTCAAAAATGTTTTTTTTTTCCAAAAATTATTGTAGTTGAATAAAAACGACCTTTTCCAAAAAAAAAAAGAAAAGGCAATTTCAAAATTGGTCTTAAATTAGATAAATCAGTGGGGCCCAAACTTGATCTCTTTAATAATGGCTGCACTATGGCATGTTTAATATCAGCTAGCAAAAAACCTGTCATCAGGCAATTATTTATTAGCTTCGAAATACTGGGACCGACAACATTAAAAACCTGTTTCAAAAACCGTGCTGGGGTTTCATATGTTAGACAATCGCTGCCAAATCTGTCATAGAGACTGGCTCAAACTGATGAAAAACAGTCAAGCATGTTGGCAAAAGAACTGGTTTATCATAATCCAATAACTGAATGGAAGATCTAATACCAGCAATTTTATCTATACATTTTTTTTTGAACTTTTCACATGATTGTGCAGAGACTTCAAACCCAACCGAAGCAGGTGGATTAATCACCGCATTCAGTGTATTGAATAAAACTCTTGGGTTACTGTGATTTTTCCGATGAAGTCAGAAATATTTTTGTCCCTAATAGTTTTAACCAATTTCTGGTAATCAAATAACAGCCCCTTAAAGATCTCAAATGAGACTTGAAGCTTATCCTTCTTCCATTTCCGGGTGGACTCATTTAACCAAAGTTCAGATTTACATTATTTCAGAAAAAAATTTAATATTTATAAATTGTTCTCTAATTTTGATCTCCACTGTATAGTTTAGATTAATTTAAACTTCATTAATATTAGGGATGCACCGATACCACTTTTTCCAGTACTCGCCCGATACCGATACTTTTATTTTTGGTACTTGCCGATACCGAGTACCGATATTTTTACTGCATTTGTAAATTTTTTAAATATTGGGTACAGAAACCAAAAGAGTATGTATAATGTTAACTATCAATACTTAGTCGGGCAACCCTTAGCCTGTAGTCTCCTGGGCATGCTGTCATCCAGCTTCACGCAAACCTGAACTTCAATGTTTTTTCCCAGACTCGGTCTGAATAATTTTTGGTCCTTAAATTTGTATCAGTTTTACTGGTAGTCCACTCTATGACGAATTTTTGGGTATAATTTGTCCCAGTTTACTTTATTTTGCTATCCTCACTTACATAAAT
>NW_015626380.1:12875-13139 GCF_001515625.1 Sinocyclocheilus rhinocerous
AATCAACCAAAAATTATTCAGACAGCTGTTAGTATGACAGTATTTACATAACTATCAATACTTAGTCGGGCAACCCTTAGCCTGTAGTCTCCTGGGCATGCTGTCATCCAGCTTCACGCAAACCTGAACTTCAATGTTTTTTCCCAGACTCGGTCTGAATAATTTTTGGTCCTTAAATTTGTATCAGTTTTACTGGTAGTCCACTCTATGACGAATTTTTGGGTATAATTTGTCCCAGTTTACTTTATTTTGCTATCCTCACTT
>NW_015626380.1:13318-19232 GCF_001515625.1 Sinocyclocheilus rhinocerous
CTAGCGCATTTCACACAGGCTGCTAGATTCACTTTCGCCAGAAAGTCGTGTATGCCTAAGGTTGAAAATAAATTATGTTTATAGTGAATGCCCCTATGAATGGTTTTATTTTTACGATTTAGTTTTAATCCAAATGATGCGTGTGCTATCAAAGATCACACAACAGAAGTGCGCGCGTACGCTCTCTCTCTCTCTGTCTTAATTACCGTTAAGTAACTTGTGCATTGTTTTACTTACTTGTTTGTTTTTGACATCTCCGACCGAACTACAAACTTTCCAGTGATGTCTGTGAGAAAGGTATATTCACTCGACAAGCTCGCGCATCTGCGCCGACGCGCGCTCAATCCACTCAGTGTGCTTTGCTTATCAGCTCGCGCACATCAGCTATACAGGCATTAATACTGAATGTTTAACATTATATTCATTGCATAGGCATTTTAACGAGGACGAGTACGAGTACAGGAGCTCAGTATCGGGTGCATCCCTAATTAATATTCTACATATGACTATTTATATTTAATTTGTAATTTCTGTAAAATAAAAACATTGCACTGCTTTGCAAACATGTAAAACTTATCTGCACACACCTGATCTGCATGCCCTTGCTCCAGGAGCACATGTCTTTACGCAGCAGCAGGTTGTTAAGGGTGACAGCACCAATGATGTAGAACTGCTGCTTGACCACCTGTTTGATGAGCTCTGGGTCGGTTCCGTGCTGACACATGATGGAGTGGAAGGAGTTGAGCTGCCGGATGATGGAGTCCAATGTGTATGTCCCCTCATCAGCAATACTGGACGTCCTCTTACGGAGACCTGTTGGCTTCACCCCAGACACGCCCTGGATGGTTTCATGTTCCAGCATGCCAGAGACTGCCGAGAGCAACAGACGGAGAGATAAATACACAGGGAGAGAGAAACAGTGATACAGATCGATAGAAAGACACCCAGAGGTCACATGCTCACCGATCATGGGCTGCAGGATGTTCTCCATACACTTGATAAGCTGTTGGTAGATCTGAATGGCCAGATCACTCAGAACCTGCCGGTACTCGGCCAGGTCAAAGTTGGAGAGACAGTGATCGTTCTGTTTAGAAGTGTTATGCTTCATGAATTGCTGGAGAGAGAAGAAGGAGAAAGTGTTGATTCAGTTTGAGGAACACTGGAGACTGAGAGAAACTGTGGCCACATATACTGTACAATGCAGAAAAATAGGTCATCACTGGGTAATGTACAGGATTCCCACACCTTTTGAACAATGGATTTCAATGACTTTTCCCAGACATTTCCAGCTGTTTGTGATTAAACACAACACTCTCTCTAGATAAGAAATTATATTTTCTTAAAATTAAGGGCATTTTTTTTAGAACCATTTAATTTTTTTGGAGACATTCTTTGTGAATATAAAATTATTTTATTTACAGCTTTAAATTATTTCACCAACTACAAATTGCTCTTTGTGAATATAATTGCTATAAAATAATAAAAATCTCCATCCATTTAAAGCAGGAGCTTAAAAATCACAAACAAAAGCATCTCTTGAGTCTGTTCACTAGTACTATATTCTACTGTTTAATTAAAAAAAAGTGAAAGTGAGTGAAGTGACATGTGGCCAAGTATGGTGACCCATACTCGGAATTTGTGCTCTGCATTTAACCCATCCAAGTGCATACACACAGTAGTGAACACACACACATCAATGAAGCATTTCTCTAAAATTTCCAAACTCATTATATAATCCTGGAGATAACATCTGTTAACCTTTTAATATGAATATTAAGGTTTGAACATGCAATACAGAGATAGATACAACTGTTGTGACATAAATACAATAAATAAATAAATAAAAACACTTCATGAAAAAAACTTGTTTTCAATAAAAGCCAAGAGGTTATATATGCATTCTTTACAACAACTTGCATTCAACATTCTTCATTCTTTCAAGCATACATATATATTTGTATAAATCAAATATAGATTAATCCTTATTAAAGCTATAAAAGTTATTCAGTCAATAGCAGTGAGTGATTCTCTCTTTCTCTTTTGTTGTTTAATTAACATTAAGGACACAAACAGCAGCAGGTTTATTAGGCTGCGTTCACTTTAAGACCTAATACAAGGATCTAATATACTGATACACATCTGATGTTCTCTGAACGGTTTACATTCACTTATTACATAACTGATTGTGTTTGCACGAATTCTTGCCAAAACAGACATTTTGACATAATTTTGTGTGTATTTGTCCATTCAAGCGTGATAAGACGTGAAAGTGAACTCTGTTGTTGACAAAAACTATGAGGAAAATTATTCATCAACGAAATTAATACTGTCTGTGCTTTATATATTTCTATGCTTTTGACAAGAGAAAATTGACTTTTTTTTGCCTAAAATATCACTAATACAGTATGACTACACCTTTATGGTTCACTGTCAACCTTCTAGAGTCCAACTTCTAGAACCTTCTAAACTTTGCAGGGTACATGGCCAGAACGAGAAAGACAGGACATGCATGTCTAAGGTAGGGGTGTAACGATCCATTGATATGGATCGATACATCGATTAAATGTCTAATGATACGATGTATCGATGCCACACGTAAAATATCGATATCTGTAGTATAAATAGGCACCTTATTTTTACACTGTCCACATTTTCACCAATGTCCATCTATGCATCACCGCCGACGCGTGCATTCTCGTTCAAACTCAAGTGTCGGGACGATAAGACTGCCTGAAGGGCGAGCGTAAAAGTTGATGGAATTGTCGAGCGCTTGTGATAAGTTTTCAGCGTGCAGTGACACGCACACACATCCAAAGCGTACACATACAGACAGCCGCATCGACAGCGCGCTAATACCTAATTGAGCTTTCTTCCACTTTTTTGTGCATGGATGAACAAATACAGACCAAATTACATCAACATGTGCGCCTTGGCGAATATCCTAGTAAACACAGTCGGTTAGGTCTATGTCTTAACGTAAACAGTTGAGAAAGAAAACGCATGTGTATCAGTAGCCTATATTGGATCCGTGCTTTCCTTCTTAAAGTGAAAGCAGACTTAACTTCTGTCAAAGAAAAAAATCTCTCACTGATTTTGACTGAACAACTTTTAAGGATTAATCTATATTTAATTTATATACAATGAAGACTATGCAGTGTTATTTTACATTTGATTATTACATTTCTGTACCTGAAAATTTATTTTAGATCTACCTGAAAAACCTGAAAAGCACTGTTTATTTAATTTGTGTCTTTATTATATTGTATTTATTTTCTACTATTGCTTGTAATTTGGTTATCTGTAGAAAAGGTTTTTAGCACTGAGCCCATAGTAGCAGACAAAAAAAAGTCTCAAATAAAGTTTTAACAGCTTTATTTTTGTATTTAAAAAAAAATAATTTTTCTACATTAATGTATTTTTTTCTTACACCTGGAGTACCTCGTTTGTGTTGTTTCCTAATGAGGATTTACATTATTTTACACATTGCATATTTTAGCACAGAAGCCTGAAAGACTGTCTTGACTGTTGTCATATCTTAAGATTACTGATCTGTCTTTTTTCAATTATTTATTTTTCTTTATTATTAAAAAAAAACAAAAAAAACTGTAGGCCTATTTTTTGTTGTGAATGTCCCAATTGAGGAACAGGATGTGAAAATTTAAGATAAATGTTCATGTTATATGTTTTGGTTGCATTTGTGAGTTAATAAAAATGTAGATGGTTGTTTAAAATAGGTATATAATATAATAGTATTGATATATCGATTGATATTCTACTGTATCGAATTGTATCGTAGAATTTTTGGAAGTATCTGCAAATATTGTATCGCTGGGTATGAGAATCGATATCGTATCGTATCGTGGCGAACCATCCGATTTCCACCCCTAGTCTAAGGTGTGATATCTCACCTCGTCGCCACTGTACTGTTTCAGGCAGTGCAGGAAACGACATGTGTTGGACAACCAGAAGGAAACAGTCTCAAAGTCATCACCTCTTTTCTGTAGAAAAAGCAAAACAGTAATGAGAAAGGAAGATATTTTGCCTTTTTAAGACTATTCTAAAAAGACAGTTGTGTTATGAATGGTCTGCGAGAGAGTATTAAGACCTTGAGGATCTTCTTGATGCTGTTGATGACGGAGGTGAGTAGAGATCGGACTTTCTGGTCATCATTAATGTAGTCGGCATGACGCAGACACATGAAGAGGATGTATGACGGCAGACCTGGTATTAAATTCACTGCCACACCACGAGGCTTTAGCTCTGACAAAAATCACACATGCACAAGCCAGTCAGTTGTTTTTTTGGCACTTTATTATTATTAAGGTATTTTGCCTCTTTAATTAAAAAGATATTGGCATGGAATGGAATCAGGAATTGGGAAAGTTGGAATCTAACCAATTAAGTCATTTAATAGATTTATTATTTTTAGTTAATGGTCTATGTGTCTTACCAAGTATGAGGTTTTTGACCAGTTTGAGTTCATCCTCTTTCTTGTATTCCAGCATTCCCTGGAAATCTTTCTCCCTGCGTGGAATGTTCACTGGATGAACAGGCTCGTCGGCCGTCTGTCCTGGAGACACGTCCATCTGGCCACCTACAATACACAGACAAACATCAACACACGAAAACATTAAGGTTCATAAATGTAAATTTAAGAAGTTTAACAGATTTGACAAGTGTTTCTGAACAGTCTCTAAACACAGCATGTAACACGTACCTTCCAGGTCATTGATCTTCTTTGCGAAGACTTTCAGCTGTTTCTTCAGTTTGCGGACGGTCTTGTCCTGTTTCTCCAGTTGCTCCATAAGATCCTGTCACCACAGAGACAGACATCATCATCAGACAATCACAGCAACAGTATGACAAATGAGTCTCTTTAGCAGGAGGGTGAAAAATATTTAAATAAAGGGTTTATTTTAGAGAACTGGGAAAAAGCAGGTCAACCGAGCATCTTTAAGTTCTGCAACAATCTGAAGATATCAGCTCTGTCTTTCATCTGTCCATGCAACTCATTAAACAGAGAGGAAAAAATAGAGAAATAGCAACAAAGATGGGTGAGTCTCACAAAGAAAAGTCACATTCCACCTCATCAAAAAAAAAAGAAAAAGAAAAAGAAAAAAAAATGCTTAATGACATTTTTGAACATTTATTTTTTATGTTGGGGTGACAGTTTTTGTGAGATTCACCCAGTAATCGAGAGAGAAACATATTAAAAAGTGTGTTGATTCACATTGCTGTGGGTTAAATACACAGTTAGAGTTCAACGCAGCTCAGATTCTGTGCAGCACACACTAGTGTCAGTTAGTGTTCTGATACATGCGCAAACACACTCGTACACACAATCCTACATACAACCATCCTGCGTAACATGCTGATTCTGTAGGCTTTATACTCCTTTGGATCAGCAGAGTGAAGCTCCTGTGAATGAAACATCTCCACATCAGATGAGCCCTCAAACACTGGTGCAGGTGCACAGTACGGCACTCAGACCAAAATCACACTCCACGGTTTCATGAGTGAGTAAATCTGAAATCCTTTATTTGGAATCACACGAAACAAAAGGTTAAAGGTGGGGTAAGCGATTTCTGGTAGCCAATGTTGACATTTGAAATCACAAAAACAAACACGCCCCTACCCCAAAAGGGTCTCGCCCCTATTTTGATAGCTCCGCCCCACACATACGTACGCAACCCAGGCAACGATTAGTTCTGTGAAACAAAGCCAAACCAATGTTACACCATGTCTACACCGGACACGAGTGGCGTGGCGTGACAAAATACTATGGAACTCATTATAATAAGTGATGCTGTCTACACCATAGATATACAGGTGCATCCCAATAAATTAGAATGTCGTGGAAAAGTTCATTTATTTCAGTAATTCAACTCAAATTGTGAAACTCGTGTATTAAATA